>NC_041394.2:173454003-173574003 GCF_900747795.2 Erpetoichthys calabaricus
GTGTAAAGGCAGCTTCACAAAAAAAAACAGATCCTTAACAAATTGTTATTGGTATATTTTCCCTCAATTTGAAAAGGTTTTCTTTTCTTCTTAATAAAAATTTAAAAGCAGTACAGTAATCCCTCCTCCATCGCGGGGGTTGCATTCCAGAGCCACCCGCGAAATAGGAAAATCCGCGAAGTAGAAACCATATGTTTATATGGTTATTTTTAGAATGTCATGCTTGGGTCACAGATTTGCGCAGAAACACAGGAGGTTGTAGAGAGACAGGAACGTTATTCAAACACTGCAAACAAACATTTGTCTCTTTTTCAAAAGTTTAAACTGTGCTCCATGACAAGACAGAGATGACAGTTCTGTCTCACAATTAAAAGAATGCAAACATATCTTCCTTTTCAAAGGAGTGCAAAGCAAGCAGTCAAAAAAAAAATCAATAGGGCTTTTTGGCTTTTAAGTATGCGAAGCACCGCCGGTACAAAGCTGTTGAAGGCGGCAGCTCACACCCCCTCTGTCAGGAGCAGGAAGAGAGAGAGAGAGAGCCACAGAAAAACAAAGTCAAAAATCAATACGTGCCCTTTGAGCTTTTAAGTATGCGAAGCACCGTGCAGCATGTCCTTCAGGAAGCAGCTGCACACAGCCCCCCTGCTCACACCCCACTACGTCAGCGCAAGAGAGAGAGAGAGAGAGAGAGAAAGTAAGTTGGGTAGCTTCTCAGCCATCTGCCAATAGCGTCCCTTGTATAAAATCAACTGGGCAAACCAACTGAGGAAGCATGTACCAGAAATTAAAAGACCCATTGTCCGCAGAAACCCGCGAAGCAGCGAAAAATCCGCGATATATATTTAAATATGCTTACATATAAAATCCGCAATGGAGTGAAGCCGCGAAAGGCGAAGCGCGATATAGCGAGGGATCACTGTACTTCGCCGCTGTGAAAGGCAGGGATTTGGCTCTATATATATATATATATATGTAGATATGTATATATATATATCTGAATGTATCTATACTAATTAATAAAAGGCAAAGCCCTCACTGACTCACTGACTGACTGACTCACTCATCACTAATTTTTCAACTTCCCGTGTAGGTAGAAGGCTGAAATTTGGCAGGCTCATTCCTTACAGCTTACTTACAAAAGTTAGGCAGGTTTCATTTCGAAATTCTACGCGTAATGGTCATAACTGGAACCTGTTTTTTGTCCATATACTCTAATGGAGGAGGCGGAGTCACATATCGCATCATCACGTCTCCTACATAATCACGTGAACTAAAAACAAGGAAGAGATTTACAGCACGAGTCAAACGTGGGGACGAAGGTAAATGACTTTAATTTTTGAGTGTCTTTTAATACTGTGTAAGCATACATATTAACACATGTGCAATTAAACGTGTACATTTACGGGGTGATTTCACAGGCTTAAAAGCTCACCTTTTATAAAAAAGTAAATGCAAACTGTTTTCATTCTGAAGGGCACAAACCACGTTGGATTTTGTAATGATAGTTGATTAGTAAGGTCTATTAAGGCAGTGCTCCGCAACCTTTTCTCACCTACGACACACCAAAGTTCTTCTTAGAATTCCGCGGCACGTCAAAAGCTAAAATATATAGCAGTGGCTTAGCTGGGCGAGAGGGGGGGGGGCTAATTGGTCCGCTCCGAGCGCCAGCTATTTAGGGGCGTCCAAACTACGGTACTTTCCTTTTTTTTTTGTTCCTTGAGGAGGCGCAAAAAAAACATTTCTTTCAGCTTTGGGGCGTCAAATTTTTCACCGCCCCGGACAACATGATCTCCAGCTACGCCACTGATATATAGATATTAATTTAATACACAAATTTTACAATAAATTTTCATTTTTTATTATAAGTATACATTTATTATAAGTATACATACATAAAAACTATACTATATTTACTTTTATGCAATCTTAATAATTATTATAACATAATGACTGACTAATGTGATACCTGCGCTTGTTTCAATGAACACAAAAGTTTTATATTTGGCTCAATATTTGACAGCGCAACCCGAAGTTCTTGGTCAAGATCTTTTAAGCATGACCGCTTATCACTTTTAATTAACACAAGAGTTGTTTGTCTTTTTTGGCGTAACTGGGATGGTTTGAATTTAGATGGCGATTTAGTTTACTGGGTGCCATTGCCTCGTTTGATAGCTGATCGCCGCAAATGATGCATTGTGGCTTTGGAGCCGTTTCGTCACCACACCACGAGAATCCATATCGAATGTAGTCTTCGTTGTACTTCCTTTTCACAATCTTCTTTGTTTTTTTTTGCAACACTTGTGCTGGGTTCTTCATCATCTGTACGTGAAGACGAATCTTTTCCACGTAAAAATTTATCCATATTTAAAGGGGTATAAAACTAAATATGAATTACACGAAGAACGTTAACCATACACAATTCAGCAACACAACTAATAGTAATGAATGATAACTACTGTTGCAAGACAAGTGAATGCGACGTAGCACGACTAATACGTCGGCTTGAATTGAATCTAGGTGAGGGCACGGAGCGCTCTGCCTAGCAAAGCATACTACGGAGTTGTCTGGCGACTACGTAGGGCCTACGTCGTAGGCGACAGGCGATGGGATGTATTATTTCAGAGAAATGACAAATAAAATTATGAAACCTTTAAAAGGCTATTTACGCGAATATTTCATTGAACGTATTCTCGTTATTGTGTTTCTAAGGAGGACCGTTGAAATATTATTTAGTTAGAAAATTGTCTTATTTGACCGCGTCACACCTGTATCGGCTCAAGGCACACCAGTGTGCCGTGGCACACCGGTTGCGGAGCACTGGTGTATATGTATGTGTATATATATGTTGATATGTGTATATATATATGTGTATATATGTGGATGTGTATATGTGTATATATATATATATATATATATATATATATATATATATATATATATATATATATATATATATATATATATATGTATATATGTATATAAATGTATATGAAGATATGTATATATGTGTTGATATGTATATGTATATATATGTTTACATAACCTCTTTAACACACTACTTCTCCGCTGCGAGGCGCGGGTATTTTGCTAGTCTATACTAATAAAAGGCAAAGCCCTCACTGACTCACTCACTCACTGACTGACTGACTGACTCACTCACTCATCACTAATTCTCCAACTTCCCGTGTAGGTGGAAGGCTGAAATTTGGCAGGCTCATTCCTTACAGCTTACTTACAAAAGTTAGGCAGGTTTCATTTCGAAATTCTACGCGTAATGGTCATAACTGGAACCTATTTTTTGTCCATATACTATAATGGACTGTAGCTCGCTGGCCGTGGGAGGCGGGGTTGCGTATTGCGTCATCACGCATCCCACGTAATCACGTGAACTGACTGTGAAGGAGAAAGGACGGCCTTATATGGCGTTCGTTTATAAAACGGCGGCTTCACAAAAAAACAGATCCTTAACAAATTTTAATTTGTATATTTTCCCTCAATTTAAAAAGGTTTTCTTTTCTTCTTAATTAAAATTTAAAAGCAATACTTCACCGCTGCGAAGCCCCTCTAGCGCTGACGTCCGAGGTTCGATTCCCGTAAGCGAGTGCAGTGAGTGTGTACACCTGATGAGCCAAGAATTAGGGCGAAACACGTGTCGCATACTCTTTGCATTATTTGACAGTAAACTATTTTCAAACATTATATGATCTGCTTCTCACAACTGAAGGCACCGTGGCTGATATTAGCTGACTTGCTGGCCAACCACAAGCGTTACCTGGTAGGTAACCACCCATACAATCAGACTGTGATTCAGACTACGAATGCCGTGAATGTAATTACCCCGATCTACATGCTGTCAAACAGACGAACCACACGCCGTGGCGCAATGTTAGGGGCTTCGCCTCTAGCGCCGAGGTTCGATTCCAGTAAGGGAGTGCAGTGAGTGGGTGGTTACCTACCAGGTAACGCTTATGGTTGGCCAGCTAACATCAGCCACGGTGCCTTCAGTTGTGAGAAGCAGATCATACGACCCAAGCATACATTATGAGTCTGACAAAACAGTACACATTGGATCCATGGATGTTCACTGTGACTATTGTCAAGCTCAGAAGTGGAAATGCGAGTCTCCTGGTTTGTGCTGTAACGGTGGTAAAGTCTCTGTCACTCTTTTACGTAAGCTTCCTGACCTAATTACGTTCACTTAAAAGATGCTATTGACAAAAACGACACTAATTTAATAGAACTTGGTCAAGCTGTGATATTACCATCTTCCTTCATTGGAGGACCTCGCTATATGCACGACCGTACACAAGACGCAATGACATACGTACGTCATTATGGCCGCCCTGACTTATTCATCACATTTACTTGCAATCCTAAATTGCCTGACATCACTGAAATTCTCCTTCCACATCAAAAACCTCACGATCGCCACGACCTTATCAGTCGTGTATTTCATCTCAAGATTCGCTAAATGATAGACTTGCTCACGAAGAGTAACATTTTCGGCTGTACAAATTGCTACATGTACACCATAGAGTGGCAAAAGCGAGGTATTCCCCATGCACACATTCTTTTGTGGCTAAAGGATACGATTAAACCAGCTCTCATCGATCAAGTCATCCGTGTGGAAATTCCTGATCCACAGACTGACCCAGCCCTACACAAGATAGTAAAATCCACTGTGATATTCGTTTGTCTTGGACACATGTCTTGGACACTCGGGTGAAGAGAGGGGCGGAGCTGTCAACTGATCACCACCTGGTGGTGAGTTGGCTTCGATGGTGGGGGAGGATGCCGGTCAGGCCTGGTAGGCCCAAATGTGTTGTGAGGGTCTGCTGGGAACGTCTGGCAGAGCCCCCTGTCAGAAGTAGCTTCAACTCCCACCTCCGGCAAAACTTTGACCATGTCCCGAGGGAGGTGGGGGACATTGAGTCCGAATGGGCCATGTACCGTGCCTCTATTGTTGAGGTGGCTGACCGGAGCTGTGGCCGTAAGGTGGTCGGTGCCTGTCGTGGCGGCAATCCCCGAACCCGTTGGTGGACACCGGCGGTGAGGGATGCCGTCAAGCTGAAGAAGGAGTCCTACCGGTCCCTTTTGTCCTGTGGGACTCTGGAGGCAGCTGATAGGTACCGGCAGGCCAAGCGGAATGCGGCTTCGGTGGTTGCTGAGGCAAAAACTCGGGCATGGGAGGAGTTTGGGGAGGCCATGGAGAACGACTTTCGGACGGCTTCGAGGAGATTCTGGTCCACCGTCTGGCGTCTCAGGAGGGGGGAGCAGTGCAGTGTCAACACTGTATATAGTGGAGATGGTGCGCTGCTGACCTCGACTCGGGACGTTGTGGGTCGGTGGGGGGAGTACTTCGAAGACCTCCTCAATCCCAATAACAAGCCTTCCAATGAGGAAGCAGAGCCTGGGGACTCGGAGGTGGGCTCCCCCATCTCTGGGACTGAGGTCACCGAGGTGGTCAAAAAACTCCTTGGTGGCAGGGCCCCAGGGGTGGATGAGATACGCCTGGAGTTCCTCAAGGCTCTGGATGTTGAAGGGCTGTCTTGGTTGACACGTCTCTACAACATCGCATGGACATCAGGGACAGTGCCTCTGGATTGGCAGACCGGGGTGGTGGTCCCCCTCATTAAGAAGGGGGACCAGAGGGTGTGTTCCAACTACAGAGGGATCACACTCCTCAGCCTCCCTGGAAAAGTCTATTCGGGGGTTCTGGAGAGGAGGGTCCGTCGGATAGTCGAACCTCGGATTCAGGAGGAACAGTGTGGTTTTCGTCCTGGTCGCGGAACAGTGGACCAGCTCTACACCCTTAGCAGAGTCCTGGAGGGTGCATGGGAGTTCGCCCAGCCAGTCTACATGTGTTTTGTGGACTTGAAAAAGGCGTTCGACCGTGTTCCTCGGGGAATCCTGTGGGGGGTGCTCCGGGAGTATGGAGTACCGGACCCCCTGACAAGGGCGGTTCGGTCCCTGTACAACCGGTGTCAGAGCTTGGTCCGCATTGCCGGCAGTAAGTCGAACCCGTTTCCAGTGAGAGTTGGACTCCGCCAGGGCTGCCCTTTGTCACCGATTCTGTTCATAACTTTTATGGACAGAATTTCTAGGTGCAGCCAGGGTGTTGAGGGGGTCCGGTTTGGTGGACTCAGGATTGGGTCACTGCTTTTTGCAGATGATGTTGTCCTGTTTGCTTCATCAGGCCGTGATCTTCAGCTCTCTCTGGATCGGTTCGCAGCCGAGTGTGAAGCGGCTGGGATGGGAATCAGCACCTCCAAATCCGAGACCATGGTCCTCAGCCGGAAAAGGGTGGAGTGCCCTTTCAGGGTTGGGAGCGAGATCCTGCCTCAAGTGGAGGAGTTCAAGTATCTTGGGGTCTTGTTCACGAGTGAAGGAAGAATGGAGCGTGAGATCGACAGGCAGATCGGTGCGGGCTCTGCATCGGTCTGTCGTGGTGAAAAAGGAGCTGAGCCATAAGGCAAAGCTCTCAATTTACCGGTCGATCTATGTTCAAACTGTGGACACTTTTTGTGACTGAAGACAGAGAAGAAAATTAAAATTAGTAAAAACCTTTTATTGATACATACCAGGCAAGGGTAAAATGACAGAGAAATACAGTCCTAGGACACCGCACTTCATCTGCCTCGAGCGTAGATGCCACAAAATGCCACAACCAAAGTAATAAAAACAGATCTTATCCATTGTCCCCAGGATCCGAAGGAGGATGCAAACCACTGATCCCAGGGATTTGTAATGCCAGAATTAGTGGCAAGTTCATTAGAGAGAGCAGTGAGACCTGCCAATGCACGAGTTATTGATCCATCTGGCGCGGTATTATTAGGAACATATGTACAACAAGCATCGCCAAACATAGCACAGACGCCTCCCTTTTCCGCAAGTAACATGTCCAAGGCTAGACGATTTTGCCAAGTCATCAGAGAAGTACGGTCAAGCTGTTCATGTATGCCTTCAATAGCGTCTTTGGTGAAGTTAAGGAAACATTGTTGGTTATAATAAAGGTAATTAATCCAGTCAACAGAAAATGTATTTTTAAGATAGCCATTTCTTGCAATGCGATGCGTGGATCCAGGCAGGCAGTCCTTCAACTTTCACGGCATGTGGTGTGGAGAGAAGAATTTGGACTGGTCCTCTCCACCTAGGCTGATGCCAGTGTTTCCTCCGAGTATCTCGAACCAGGATCCAGGTGCCCAAGGGAATTGGTAAATCCTTAGAAGGTGGACTGGTCCTCCAGGCTTGATTAACCTGCTGGTGGACTTCCTTCAACGAGGTTCGGAGACCTGCAAGACTAGAGAGAAGATCATTGTCCACAGTATGCAAATTCACATTTCCTACAACCATGCCAATGGGCATGGGACGTCCGGTCAGAATCTCAAACGGCGATAGTCCCAGTTGTCGTTGTGTCCGTCCCCTTAGTCCCATTAAAGCTAAGGGTAGTGCATCCAGCCATGATAAATTAGTTTGTTCACAAATTTTTGCGAGTTTAGCTTTTAAAGTGCCATTGCATTGTTCTACGATGCCTCCGCTTTGGGGATGGTATTTACAATAATGGTGCACATTAATTTGGAGCCAGGTGGTTAATTCATTTATAACGGAGTTCACAAAATGAGTGCCATTATCTGTTTGTAACTTTTGAGGGATACCCCATCTTGGAATAATCTCTTTAATTAGTGCTTTAGCTACTGTTTTGGCATCGTTGTGTTTTGAAGGAAAAGCCTCTACCCATCAGGAGAACACATCGACAATCACAAGGCAATATCGGTACCCTTTAGACGGGGTTAGTTCAATGAAATCCATTTGGAGGTGTTCAAACGGACCCATTGGATTAGGGGTAACGGCAGGACTTACCTGGGTACCTTTTCCCACATTAAACTTTTGACATATTCCACAGCGTCTGCAAAATTGCTCTGCATATGTAGAGAAACCTACAGCTTCCCAATGTTTTTCAACATCTCGAACCATGGCATCTCTACCTGCGTGATCGAGGCCATGGGCGATTTTTGCCATTCCTGGGAAAGAGGCTTTTGGGAGAAAAGGTTTGTTAGTGTGTTTATGAGTCCAGACTCCATCAGAGAGGGACCCTTCTTTGGACCATTTTCTCCTTTCGATATCCGTGGCTGCACTCTGTAAAGAAATAATTTGATTATCAGGGTCCTGGTCATTTCTCTGTTGGAATAAAGAAATTGGTGTGTTATTATATGCAGCCTCTTTAGCAAAGTGGTCAGCTAATTCATTTCCTTTGCTAACAGGATCCTGTTTTCCTGTGTGAGCTTGACATTTAACAATCGCTAGCTTCGATGGTTTGGTTATAGCTTCTAAAAGGGATTCGATCAATTTCTGATGTTGGATGGGTTTGCCAGTACTGGTCTTAAATCCCCTTAGTTTCCATAGTGCTCCATGATCATGGCAGACTCCAAAAGCATACCTGGAATCCGTATAAATTGTTACGATCTTCCCTTCGGACAGCTGACACGCTCGAGTGAGTGCTACAAGTTCAGCTGCTTGTGCACTCAAGCTTGATGAAATTCGATTTTCTTCCAGCAGGCGGTCCCCTTGGACCACTGCGTAACTGGTTGAGGGTGCTCCATTTTTCAATCGCAAGGAACATCCATCCACAAAAATCATTTCTCCAGTTTCTAAAGGTGTTTCCTGTAGATCTACTCTAGGTTTTACAACCTTTGCTATTTCATCATGGCAATTATGTGGTTCTCCTTCGTTGTTAATTGGGAGAAGAGTGGCCGGATTTAAAGTGGAGCATCTTTCAATTGTAACATTTGACAAAGTACAGAGTACATTCTGATAGTGTATTGCCCTAGCAGTAGTGAGATGTGAAGTTTTGGCTTGTACTAGGATAGAATGTACAGCGTGAGGCACTTTAACTGTTAGGGGGCTCATGAGAACTACATCCGTGCTTGCTAATACAGCTTCTGTTGTTGCAGCCACAGCACGAAGACACGGAGGAAGTGCTGCGGCCACTGGATCCAGTTTTTTAGAAAAATAAGCCACCGGTCTCTGTTTATCTCCGTGTTGTTGCGTCAGTACTGCATTCATAAATCCCTGCTTTTCGTCCACGGACAAAGTGAATGGACGAGAATGATCAGGCAAACCAAGCGCGGGCGCAGATAGAAGAGCAGTTTTTAAGTCACAGAGAGCCTTCTCAGCCTGTAAATTGGGAAAGAGACAGGGGGAAAAAGAGTGTAGGGCTTTGAGGAGAATGGTGTGTGGGGAAATATTTAAAGTCCAAGCTGCAAAAGAGGGTTTGGGGTAAGGGGCAATTTGACACAACAACTTGGGGGTAGAACAGAAAAAACCTTTGTCAGTCATAGAAATAGAAAGAGAAAGTTTTGTCATGAGATCTCTTCCTAAAAGGTTAACTGGACAGAGCTGATTTAAAAGAAAACGATGCAGTAAGGTATGTCCGCCAGGACGTGACTGGACTTGAAGAGGTTTTGATACTTGGAGAAGGTGAGGTTGTCCAGAAGCAGTAAGCACAGTAACAGTCTCGTTCGAGGCAGGGACCTTTGCCAGCGAGAGGGTAGATCGAGTGGCACCAGTGTCGATTAAGAAAATAGTCTCAGTGCCATCAACGAACAATGTCAGTAAAGGATCAGTCTCTGAATTATGGGTGAGCAAAGGTAGTTGAAAAGAGTGGCTGGAGGTCCCTGCGTTTTCCTATGGCCAGTATTGTTGGTCAGGGGTGTCAGAAAAAACAGGTGGAATAGGGGGAGGCGGGGGCTGTTGCTGTCTGTGAGGGCACTCCTGACGAAAATGTCCAGTTTCACCACAGGCGTAGCAAGAGTAGGAATTAACATTGGGATTAAAGGGAGAGGGAAAAAAAGGATTCTTATTGTGGTCAGCAGGAGGAGCTCCAAAACCACCTCGTCCTCTTCCTCGTCCTCGTCCCCTTCCTCTAAGGCCATATCCTCGGCCTCGGTCAGGAGTATTCCTGGTATAATAGTTCATCTGTGCTGCCAATAATTTGGCATGAGAGTCCGATTCCTTCTGCTTAGTTTGTTTTTCGGCATGTTCAGCATGTCGTTTGACTTCATCAAACGCGGCACTTTCCCACCCAATACAGGAAGTGCGGACCTTGTTTTGTATATCAAGGCGCAAACCGGAAACAAAAGGTGGAACTGCAGCTCGGGTGCGGTCATCGACATTTTCCAAGCCCGAGTGATTAGCCATAAGGTCTTGAATCCTATGTGCCCATTCATCAACTGTCTCGTCTCTCTTTTGTTTTGCAGCAGAAATAAGGGACCAGTCCGTTCCTTTTTTATATTTTTCTGCAATATTTTGTCTCAACGCCTCCCATTGTGGGTTAAATTCGCCTTCTCCACCAATCCCCTGTCCTCGAGTTAAAGCTGGGTTCCATACCCATGGAACGTCATTGCGGACACCCTTGCAAACAGTGGCCCATGTGGTCCCAAGCTTTCGACGAAGTACCTGGGTCCATTCAGCAGCGTTAGGCTTATACATGCTATCTAACTGATCAAGTTGTTCAACAAATTTTAGTCCTCCTACTTCCTTTGGATCTGGAAGTGCATTCACGACATCCTTTAGTTCTTGGATGTCCCAGTTCCGATTTATCATAACTGTTGTGGGATTTTGGGGTCCGGCTGGATGGGCAAGGTTATAATGGGGATTGGGAACTTCTATTAAAGGGCAAGTAAGTAAAGGTGAAGGATCAGAAGAGGTTGGAGAGAAAAAAGTTGGAGCTGGTTTGTGAGTAGAGGTTTGACTTCGAGTGTGTTGGGAGACGGGGGTTTGTCTAGTACGGGGTGGGTCATCACGATGGGTAGAGGGGTCATAGTGATCTGTGCCTGGGGGATCATCGGGGGAAACTTCTGCCAGTTGTAGTGCAGGGGGGGCAGTCGGAATGGGGGATAGAGGAGGGGATAATGGAGGTGCCTGAGGTTGGTACTGAGTAGAGGAACAAATAATAGGATAAAGGGGGTCTTTATTTGGATTATTCTTCCTTTTCCTCCCGTCTGCCTGTGGTTCCGTGCCTGTCTGAACTTTCTGTAATGTAATTAGTAATTCCTCTTTCTCCTTTTTAGCCTTTCCCTCATTTGCCCGCAACAATTCATTCTGTTTCTGTACTGCTTCTAAATTTCTGTCTTTTATTACTAATTCCCATCTATCGAACATATCCATTCGATACGGTCCAATATTATAACAACCCTGCTTATTCCTACACAGGATTTTCCTAGTTTCCTGTATTTCACTTGCATCTCCTGTCCCCTCTATCGGCCAACGCCCACCACTCTGTCTATTCCATTTCCTACATGCCTTCTTGAAATCTAAACCTGTCTTCTTTTCTACAAATTTCCTAGGAGACCCATTTTTACGGGGCGTCTGTTGATCCTCCGAAAATAATTCTTCCAGCATTAATGATTTTGATCCCCCTGTGCGGCGATTAACAGGCTTACTGTTATAAGTTCCCATTATGTCCCCTTGCTCTTCCCGAGTCCTGTATTTAATTTTCCAACTATATACTGATTCGTCTAATCCCTTGTACGTATGAATTAGCGAGGTATTAAGTGTGCCACTCACTGTTCCCTTACTATTCCCTTCTTTAGTCCCAAGGGGAGACACCCAACTATCGGTCCTGTCCCAGTTCCCAGGAGAACACGGTATTCCTATTAGTATGTAGATTTATTTATTCCGTCCTAACAGCAAACCTGCAATCTGTGCTCTTTTTCTGTTTATGTTTCCATATATATTTATACCACCCCGTTACTCGTCCCGTTAGCCTGTCCGCTCACATCCCCGGATTCCAGCTCAGGTGACTTCGTGTCCGATTCGGTTCAGCAGAATACTACACCAATACGTCCAGCCGAGCCTAGGATATGGGTGAGGCCAGTATCCTTTCGTCAGACCTTTCGTATGCGTCAAACTGCTTGGGTCAAGTCTCCATCACCTTAAGCAACCCGTTGAGATATGAATATGACTAGACGGTCAACAGGAAACTCGCCCTCCCGTAATTTAGAAAATAAAAAAAATGTTCGGAAATTCCCCGGTGCTTACCCCAGCCTGGAAGTGTGCAAACTCTGTCTGGAAATCCGTTCAGTCACCGTGGATGTAGCAAAGAGGAGACCAGGGGTTCCTCACGCAAGAACTCTTTCAGGACAGGGCAGTCCTAACTTTTGCCGGAGCTGCATGCTCTGCTGCCGGAGCTCAAGTTGACGGCAGTCCGCTGGTAAAACGGATCACTGAAATGGTCTCGCCGGAGGAGTCGACCGGCCGTCTTCTGCCCCACGTCCGGGCGCCAAAAAACTGTGGACACTTTTTGTGACTGAAGACAGAGAAGAAAATTAAAATTAGTAAAAACCTTTTATTGATACATACCAGGCAAGGGTAAAATGACAGAAAAATACAGTCCTAGGACACCGCACTTCATCTGCCTCGTGCGCAGATATCCTTGCTCTTTTATAGCTTTTCTTGTCTCCTGATCGTAGACCACTTAAGCAATAAAAATAGCGTCCTGACTCATTTTGTATTATTCCAAGTGGTAAAGTCTTTACCCTAAAGGTACATTTTCTTGTCACACACATCATTGAAAGAAAACTTACAGAAAGTATATATGCTTTTTGTCACGTACGCAAAACACAAACAAGTTTGATCATTCTGTCCTATTTTCTGTACTTACACACATACATTTTGTTCAATTACATCATTTTATGTTTTTACACTACCCTCACCTATGGTCATGAGCTATGGGTAGTGACCGAAAGAACGAGATCGCGAATACAAGCGGCTGAAATGAGTTTCCTCCGCAGGGTGTCTGGGCTCTCCCTTAAAGATAGGGTGAGAAGCTCAGTCATCCAGGAAGGGCTCAGAGTAGAGCCGCTGCTCCTCCGCATCGAGAGGAGTCAGATGAGGTGGCTCGGGCATCTGATTAGGATGCCTCCTGGATGCCTCCCTGGTGAGGTGTTCCAGGCACGTCAAACCGGGAGGAGGCCCCGGGGAAGACCCAGGAGACGCTGGAGGGACTATGTCTCCCGGGTGGCCTGGGAACGCCTCGGGATTCTCCCGGAACAGCTAGAAGAAGTGGACAGGGAGAGGGAAGTCTGGGCATCTCTGCTCAAGCTGCTACCCCCGCGACCCGACCTCGGATAAGTGGAAGAGAATGGATGGATGGATGGATGGATGGATGGATGGATGGATATTCGTTTGTTCAAAACCTTAAATCTCCGAAAGTTCTTCACCGATTGCTTTGAAATTTTGACACAATGTTGCATTCGAATATGCGCATGTTTTTATATACATATTATATAGATGTCACACCTGTGACAGGTAAAAACATGCTTATTTTAAAAAACACAGCGCCATCTGTTGGACGTAAAGGCAACACACGCCATACTAAATATTTTACGATTCTATTTCAATGTTTCGATCAAATACATTTGTAAGTACGTGAATAAAGGCAGCGACATGGCAGTTTTTGGCGTGCAACCAGAAAGAAATGATAGGAATGCGGTCATACATATTGATGAAATCGCACAGTATTAGGCTGGGAGATACATAAGCAGCAATGAAGCTGTATGGCGAATTCTTTCATTTCCCATACATGAACGAAGTCCAGATGTTGTTCATTTAGCAGTACATCTACAAAATGGACAACGCGTTTATTTCACAGCAGCAAATGTGCAACAAATAGCCCTGAATCCATCGGCTACAACGTTAACTGCTTTCTTTACGTTATGTCAAAATGACGCGTTTGCGAAAACACTGCTGTATTCGGAAGTGCCTACGTATTACACATGGAATGCGAGTAGAAAATCATTTGAACAATGCAAACGAGGACAGCGAGTCAACGGACAACCTGGCATATTCAAAGAAACTACGATAGGCAGACTGTACACCGTGCATCCCAATCAAGATGAATGCTTCTTTGTTCACATGCTGTTGGTAAATGTGCCCGGTCCAACGTCTTTCCAGCAATTGAGAATTGTCAGCGGCATTACCCATGCCACTTTCCGAAGTACATGTCAAGCTCTGAATTTATTGGAGAACGTGAACGTGTTGCACGCGTCACATCCAAATCAAATTCCTGCATTGTTTGCAATCATATTGACCGCCTGCTCTCCTTCTCCAACACAGTTATGGGAGAAAAATAAATCACACATGGCTGAAGATATTTTCCGTCGAATACGCAAGTAAAATTCAAATATAAACATGGATGTCACAGCAGACATCTACAACTAAGCGTTGATAATGATTGAAGATTTGTGCTTAGAAATCGCGAACAAAGTTCTCAATCAATTGGGAATGCCATCACCGAATCGATCTGCTGCTGCTTCGTTCAATGTAGAATTGCATCGTGAACAAAATTACAACACGGGTGATCTTTTGTCGTATGTGCAATCAAATATTCCTAAGCTAACGCTTCAGCAAAAAGGCATTTATAATCAAATAATGCAAACTGTCAATAATGGGGTTGGAGAAATCTGGAAATTGGGAACGGAAAGGTGCCGGTTGATCTGACCTCAGGACGAATTTCATTGCCTCATAACTTCTGCAATTTTGTGACGTCAAAAGAAGAATTGGTTGAAAAAGTATTTCCCAATATTCAAAGCAATTATAAGAATCACGATTGGCTGAGTGAACGAGCTTCTGTTTTGTTTCTTTTCCATTTAACCAGATTGAGCCACAGCAACGCGTGGCAGGGTACAGCTATATATATATATATATATATATATATATATATATATATATATATATATATATATATATATATATATACACACACACACATAAACAGTATACATATACATATACATATAAAAAGCGGCTCATACGAAAACAACACGTTTGGCTCAAAAAAGCCGATTGTGGATTTGCGTACAGCCACAGAAACTTTGTAACGGCACGAGACTTCAGGTCACATCTCTGCAAAAGAACCTAATTGAGGCATCTATTTTTACTGGCAGTGGCTCAGGGGAGAGAGTTTTTATTCCTCGCATCCCCGTTATACCCTCTGATCTCAATTTCAATTTTTGATCTCTTGATTTCAATTCAAACGCCTCGAATTTCCAGTAAGGCTCTGCTTCACAATGGCAATTAATAAGTCTCAGGGACAGACCCTACAAAAGGTTGGCATTGATTTGAGGCAAGATTGCTTTTCACATGGCCAACTGTACGTTGCATGCTCAAGAATAAGCTCAGCATACAGCTTGGTCATATTACAACTGGAGGGCCGAACTGACAACGTGGTATACAAACAGATCCTTAACAAATAATTATTTGTATATTTTCCCTCAGTTTAAAAATGTTTACTTTTCTTCTTAATAACAATTTTAAGGCAGTACTTCGGCGCTGCAAAGCGCGGGTATTTTGCTAGTATATATATATATATATGTAGATATGTAAAATGTATATGTATATACAGTGGGTACGGAAAGTATTCAGACCCCCTTCAATTTTTCACTCTTTGTTATATTGCAGCCATTTGCTAAAATCATTTAAATTAATTTTTTTCCTCATTAATTTACACACAGCACCCCATATTGACAGACAAAAAAAATAATTTTTGAAATTGTAGCAGATTTATTAAAAAAGAAAAACTGAAATATCACATGGTCCTAAGTATTCAGACCCTTTGCTGTGACACTCATATATTTAACTCAGGTGCTTTTCATTTCTTCTGATCATCCTTGAGATCACCTTCATTTGAGTCCAGCTGTGTTTGATTATACTGATTGGACTTGATTAGGAAAGCCACACACCTGTCTATATAAGACCTTACAGCTCACAATGCATGTCAGAGCAAATGAGAATCATGAGGTCAAAGGAACTGCCTGAAGAGCCCAGAGACAGAATTGTGGCATGGCACAGATCTGGCCAAGGTTACAAAAAAATTTCTGCTGCACTTAAGGTTCCCAAGAGCACAGTGGCCTCCATAATCCTTAAATGGAAGACGTTTGGGACGACCAGAACCCTTCCTAGAGCTGGCCGTCCGGCCAAGCTGAGCTGCCGGGGGAGAAGAGCCTTGGTGAGAGAGGTAAAGAAGAACCCAAAGATCACTTTGGCTGAGCTCCAGAGATGCAGTCAGGAGATGGGAGAAAATTGTAGAAAGTCAACCATCACTGCAGCCTTCCACCAGTCAGGGCTTTATGGCAGAGTGGCCCGTCGGAAGCCTCTCCTCAGTGCAAGACACATGACAGCCTGCATGGAGTTTGCTAAAAGACACCTGAAGGACTCTGAGATGGTGAGAAATAAGATTCTCTGGTCTGATGAGACCAAGATAGAACTTTCTGGCCTTAATTCTAAGCGGTATGTGTGGAGACAACCAGGCACTGCTCATCACTTGTCCAATACAGTCCCCACAGTGAAGCATGGCGGTGGCAGCATCATGCTGTGGGGGTGTTTATCAGCTGCAGGGACAGGACGACTGGTTGCAATCGAGGGAAAGATGAATGCGGCCAAGTACAGTGATATCCTGGACAAAAACCTTCTCCAGAGTGCTAAGGACCTCAGACTGGGCCAAAGGTTTACCTTCCAACAAGACAATGACCCTAAGCACACAGCTAAAATAACGAAGGAGTGGCTTCACAACAACTCTGTGACTGTTCTTGAATGGCCCAGCGAGAGCTCTGACTTAAACCCAATTGAGCATCTCTGGAGAGACCTAAAAATGGCTGTCCACCAACGTTTACCATCCAACCTGACAGAACTGGAGAGGATCTGCAAGGAGGAATGGCAGAGGATCCCCAAATCCAGGTGTGAAAAACTTGTTGCATCTTTCCCAAGAAGACTCATGGCTGTATTAGCTCAAAAGGGTGCTTCTACTAAATACTGAGCAAAGGGTCTGAATACTTAGGACCATGTGATATTTCAGTTTTTCTTTTTTAATAAATCTGCTACAATTTCAAAAATTCTTTTTTTTCGTCTGTCAATATGGGGTGCTGTGCGTACATTAATGAGGAAAAAAAATAATTTAAATGATTTTAGCAAATGGTTGCAATATAACAAAGAGTGAAAAATTGAAGGGGGTCTGAATACTTTCCGTACCCACTGTATATGTGTCTGTATGTGTATATATATATATATATATATATATGTGTGTATGTATGTATGTATGTGTGTATATATATATACTAGCAAAATACCTGCGCTTCGCAGTGGAGAAGTAGTGTGTTAAAGAGGTAATGAAAAAAAAAGGAAACATTTTAAAAATAACGTAACATGATTGTCAATGTAATTGTGTTGTCATTGTTATGAGTGTTGCTGTGTTTTATATATATAAAATACACACACACACATATAAACATATATATACATATACATATACACATATATATACATATCTACATATATATATATATATATATATATATATATATATATATATATATATATATATATATATATATATATATATATATATATATATATATATATATATATATATACACATCCACATATCAACATATATATATACACATATATACACACACACACGCTTTATGGGTGATGATTGTTTTACTCTTTTTATCTGTATTTTATTTTATTGTAGAATCAACTCCTATCTGCACACAGCAGGGCAGCCGTGGGCGGATGCGTATGGTGTATTCACTCCATGTTATCGTGCATTGTGCTGTCAGTGGTATTTTGATAAAAGAATTTGAACAACATATAAGAAGCGTATAAATTATTAAACAGTAAAACATTAACATTTAAGAAGTAAAGTTACATTAAGTACTACTGCAGTGCCTTCGGGTATACCTCATTTTTTGTTTGCCCATTACATGCTTAAATGTATACATTTTTTGGTGCACCTACCCGAGAACACGCGACATATAACCGAGCGTGGGAGAAGCATGGATTTTAAACACGCGTTGAGTTCATCTGCTGGTCTCCCTCGTGGAATAACTGGTAATGTTTGACTAAAATCTACAGCGAGTAAAACGACATTACCTCCTATTTTTTTTTTACGATCTCTGAGATCTTGCTTTTTTCGGTTCAAGGCTTCATAAGCTCTTTTATGTTGTATGGTGTACTTATCCCAAACCATCATCTTTGAATGTTGCAAGACTTTCGCCTTGTATGTAGATCGGGGTAATTACATTCATTGCATTCCTAGTCTGAATCACAATCTGATTGTATGGGTGGTTACCTGGCACTGTAGGGTTGCCACCCGTCCTTTAAAATACGGAATCGTGCAGCGTTTGAGAATGAAATTGCGCGTCCCGTTTTGAATCAATACTGGACGGGATTTATCCCGTATTTTTTTTATCATTTTTTTTTTAAAGCAGCGTCTCATGCAAATCATCCCACACGCATTTTATGAAGATGCCTCCTTTCCTACTTTTGATTGGGTAATACTTGATGTCATCGTTAGTTTGATTGGTGTTTTTAACTGTCCAGTGAGGAGGGGCGTGTCTTTTAAGTACAGTCTGCAAAGTGTTGGCACTGAGATGTGGCGTCAGCGCCATAGTTGAAGCCCCTAACGTTGCGGTGAGCAAGTCGGCTAACATCCGCCATGTGCCGTCTTTCAGTTGCGAGAAGCAGATCATAGAATGGTTGAAACTGTTGCCCCTAACGTTGCGCCACGGCGTGTGGTTCGTTTATACCTCGTGTCTTCTCATTAAACTTTTATCTCGCGAATATGTTATTGCAATCCGCAGCGGGAGCGTTTCTATAAACTTAATTTAAACTTACGTTTTACACCGTGCTTTGTTTCCCTTATGAACATGCTTGTATGCTTAACTCGCTCCGTTCTCAATTGTTTAATTAATTTTTTGCTCTTCGCTGTTTGCGGCTGTTCCTCCATTTCCCCCTACTTCGTTCTTTTATCTCGCGAATATGTTATTGCAATCCTTAACGGGAGCGTTTCAATAAACTGATTGAAAATAGTTTTGCATTTACCTTTTTAGTAAAAGGCGAGCTTTTAAGCCTGAGAAATCACCCCGTAAATGCACACGTTTAATTGGACATGTGTTAATATGTATGGTTACACAGTATTAAAAGACAGTGAACAACGTCAGTTACCTTTCTTCCCGCGTTTGATAAAAGGTGAGCTTTTAAGCCTGAGAAATCACCCCGTAAATGCACACGTTTAATTGCACATGTGTTAATATGTATGCTTACACAGTATTAAAAGACAGTCAAAAATTAACGTCATTTACCTTCGTTCCCGCGTGTGACTCGTGCTGTAAATGTCTTCCTTTTTTTTAGTTCACGTGATTACGTAGGAGGCGTGATGACGCGATACGTGACTCCGCCTCCTCCATTACAGTGTATGGACAAAAAATATGTTCCAGTTATGACCATTACGCTTTGAATTTCGAAATGAAACCTGCCTAACTTTTGTAAGTAAGCTGTAAGGAATGAGCCTGCCAAATTTCAGCCTTCCACCTACACGGGAAGTTGGAGAATTAGTGATGAGTGAGTCAGTCAGTGAGTGAGTGAGTCAGTCAGTGAGGGCTTTGCCTTTTATTATTATAGATATATATGTATGTATATGTATGTATGTGTATATGTATATGTGTGTGTGTGTATGTGTGTATATGTATGTGTATATATATGTTGATATGTGTATATGTAGATATGTATATATATGTGTTTATGTATATGTATATATATGTTTACATAACCTCTTTAACACACTACTTCTCCGCTGCGAAGCGCGGGTATTTTGCTAGTCTATACTAATAAAAGGCAAAGCCCTCACTCACTGACTCACTCATCGCTAATTCTCCAACTTCCCGTGTAGGTAAAAGGCTGAAATTTGGCAGGCTCATTCCTTACAGTTTACTTACAAAAGTTAAGCAGGTTTCATTTCGAAATTCTATGCATAACAGTCATAACTGAATCCTACTTACATACATATATACGTCCATAGCCTGCAGCTCGGTCGCCGTGTGAGGCGGTGTTGCATCCTGCGTCCCCCGGCCTCTCACGTAGTTGGCTGCCTGCCTATTTACACATTTGGAGAACCGCCAATGCCTCTTAAACATCTTAGATTCACAGGTGACGATTTGAGTAGTGGACACTTTGATGTTTATGAATGTTTCAACTCTCAAAAGCTGAATGCGAAGTTATCGATGAAACTGGTTGTATGCTTACAACGCTTGACAGATGCCGAATGTCACTTCAACACAACAAGTCCTGCAAATACTAACGTAATTGAAACAAACCATGAAACTCAAACCGATTATGACAGCAGCAATCCAAGCTGTGAGAAAACAGTAAAAAGGAGGCATGTCAGACATCGTGGTACATTTTCTGATGCAGCTAGACGGAAATAACTCGCAGAAAAATCCACAAGTTAATAGACATGCTGTCACTAAATACTCGCAGGCAAATCCACAAGTTAATAGAAATGCTTCCGCTAAATATTCGCACGTAAATCCACAAGTTAATAGAGCTTCTGTTTCTAGGTACGATCCCAATAATAAAAAGCGGCTCATACGAAAACAACAGGTTTGGCTCAAAAAAGACGACTGTGGATTTGTGTACAGCCACCGAAACTTTGTAACGGCACGAGACTTCAGGTCACGTGTCTGCAAAAGAATCTAATTGAGGCAACTATTTTTACTGGCAGTGGCTCAGGTGAGAGTTTTTATTCCTCGCATCCCCGTTATACCCTCTGATCTCCCATTTCAATTCAAACGCCTCCAATTTCCAGTAGGGCTCTGCTTCGCAATGACAATTAATAAGTCTCAGGGACAGACCCTAAAAAAGGTTGGCATTGATTTGAGGCAAGATTGCTTTTCACATGGCCAACTGTACGTTGCATGCTCAAGAGAAAGCTCAGTGCACAGCTTGGTCATATTACAACCGGAGGGCCGAACTGACAATGTGGAATACAAAGAGATCCTTAACAAATAATTATTTGTATATTTTCCCTCAGTTTAAAAATGGTTACTTTTCTTCTTAATAACAATTTTAAGGCAGTACTTCACTGCTGCGAATAGTTAATAAGTAACTGAAGCAGTGATTCCTTAGTTTAAGAAGAAAAAACAGGCCACGGCTGACTTCAAAGCAATAAAGGGGATGGCTCTGTGTAGGAAAGTGGCCAGCATTAACACACCCGATCAGGCACAAGGGACTGCAGTAGCAGATAGGATAGTAAGAAATTAACTAGCAACAAATATTAATTTAGCAAGAGGTAGTGATAATTGGGGATTCAGTCATTAGGGGGATTGAAGCACATGTTTGCTGCAGAGATGGAGAGTCTTGCATGGTGCGTTGCCTTCTGGGTGCACAGGTGGGGGACCTCCCTGGTAGGGTGGGTAGGCTCTTGGCCAGAGCGGGGGTGAATCCAGTTGTCATTGTCCATGTTGATACATAAGGGCAGTCTGTCAGTTCTGCAATCCAAATTTAAAGAGTTAGGTGCAGGATGAGGTGCAGAACTGACAAGGTAGTCTTCTCTGAAGTTCTGCCTGTGCCACATGCCAGTCCAGGTAAGATTGAGGAGATTAGAAGGCTTAACGCATGGCTCAAATCTTGGTGCAGGGTAGAAGGGTATAGTTTATGAGGCATTGAGAATCCTTTTGGAAAAGATGGGACCTGTTCCGCTGCGACAGGTTACATCTGAACCAGGGAGGCACCAATGTATTGGGTAGGCATATAAGTAAGTTATTCAAGGACTATTTAATTAGGGTAAGGGATTGGGTGGGGGGGGGGTTAGTTCAGGACAGGCCAGGTTTAGAACTACACATAGAGGAACAAAAAACAGTGTAAAAATAAAAATGCCATAGTAATGTAAATTCTAACCCAACATTGAAATATAGAAGGAGTAACACATTCAAAATAGCTTGCCTTAATGCTAGAAGTATCAAAAACAAGGCAAGTGAGTTGGAGTTGTATGTAGCGAGCATAATTATGATATTATAGCAATAACAGAAACCTGGCTGAATGGGGAGGAGTGTAACAGAGGGATACGCATTTTTTAGGAAGAACAAACTAAACAGAAAAGGAGGTGGAGGTGCTGTTTATGTCAAACAGAATTTAAATGCAAGTCCTCTTCAGTTGGACAATGAGCCCCATCTTAGTGAGGACATGTGGCTTTGCCTGGAAAACCTTAGGGAAAGACGCTTTATTTTAGGAGTGTGTTATAGGCCACCCAATGGAGACAGTAATTTCAACACACATATTTTTAGTAATATTAAAAAGGCAAGATTACAAGGGGACATTATAGCGATGGGGGACTTCAATTATCCAAATATTAACTGGCATAACCTTACAAATGAAGGAGCAGAAGAGCAGGAGTTTTTAGAAGTAATCAGTGACGCAGTATGTTAAAGCACCAATGTGGGGTGAAGCTTGTCTAGATTTAGTATTTTGTAATAATCAACACAGAATTGAGGGTGTAAAGGTGGTTGAACCACTAAGGGCAAACGACCATAATATAATACAGTTCTCAGTGTTTTATAAGAGTGCAGATGCAAAGACTAAAATTGTTAAGTTTAACTTTGGTAGGGCAAATATTGAGCAGATGCAGCAAAGTCTAAGGAGGATTGACTGGGATAAGCTTTTAAGTGTGGAGACAGTGGAAGAGCTGTGGAACAGGTTTAAAAATGTTTTACATATACTGCAGGACAGGTACATACTTAAATTTGGAATTAATAGGAAATTTTAAAAAGCTCTGCAGTGGGTTAATAAATAGTTTTAAAAAAATGCAAAGGAAAACAACAGCTGTATAAGACTAAGAACTCCAATGTGAAAATTAGAGTGTACACTATGAGAACATGAGGGCAACCATTAAGAAGGATATTAGGGAGGCTAAAAGACAGATGGAGAGGAATATGGCAGATAAGGCGAAAGACGACCCAAAGAGATTCTTTCAGTATTTTAGCAGTAAAAGAACAGTCAAGAAGGAGATGAAGTGCGTCAGAAACAGTAAAGGGGAATTAAAAGATACAGACAGTGAAATAGCGGACGCTCTACACTTGCATTTTTCTGAGGTCTTCACAAGTGAGGAAGTGGATAACCTCCTAGTGGGAAACGGGACTAATAAGGAGGTACTGAAAGATTTGAAAGTTGTAGAGGGAGAAGTACAGCTCAGATTAAATAGGCTGACATCAAACAAATCATCAGGACAAGATAATATTTACCCTCGACTCCTTAAGGAGGCTAGCGAGAACATACTGCATATAAACTCTTGACACATATTTTTAGGAAGTCACTGCACACTGGGGAGATTCCGAAGGACTGGAAAATGGCAAATATCTTGTTATATAAAACGGGTGACAGTGCAGATCCAAGCAACTATAAGCCAGTAAGCTTAACGTGCATCACGTAAAAATTAATGGAAGAAATTATTAAGGATAAGATTGAACAGCACATGGAAAGTACAGTTTTTCTGAACAGCCAGCATGGGCTCAGAAGAGGGAAATCGTGATTTACTAACATGCTGGAATTCTATGAGGAAGCAACAAAAGGATATGATCTCAGTGGAACATATGATATTATTTATCTTTACTTTCAGAAAGCATTTGATAAGGTGCCATATGAGAGGTTGGGCATCAAATTAAAAGAAGTGGGAATTCAGTGTGATATATGTAGATTGCATCAGAAGAACAGGAAGCAGAAGGTGATGGTGCGAGGAACCTCATCAGAACTGGCTGATGTTAAAAGTGGTGTTCCACAGGGGGCAGTGCTAGGCCGCTGCTATTTTTAATATTTATATAAATGATTTAGATAGGAATATAAGTAACAAGCTGCTTAAGTTTGCAGATGATACCAAGATAGGTGGATTAGCAGATAATTTGGAATCCATTAAATCATTACAGAAGGACTTGGATAGTATACAGGCTTGGGCAGATTTGTGGCTGATGAAATTTAATGTATGTATTAAACATAGGAAGTAAAAATGTTAGGTTTGAATACACAATGGGAGGTTTGAAAATCAAGAGTACACCTTATGAGAAGGATTTAGCAGTCATAGTGGACTTTATGCTATCAACTTCCCAACAGTGTTCAGAAGCCATTAAGAAGACCAAAAGAATGTTAGGTTATATAGCATGATGTGTAGAGTACAAGTCCAAGGAGGTTCTACTCAAGCGTTATAACGCACTGGTGAGGTGTCATCTGGATTACTGTGTGCAGTTTTGGTCTCCAGGTTACAAAAAGGACATTGTAGTGCTAGAAAAGGTCCATAGAAAAGCAACTAGGCTGACTCCAGGGCTACAGGGGATGAATTATGAGGAAAAATTAAAACAGCTGCCTTTTGAGTTTAAGCAAAAGAAGATTATGAGGAGACATGATTAAAGTGTTTAAAATTATGAAGGGAATTTGTCCAGTGAATTGAGACTATTGTTTTAAAATGAGTTAATCAAGAACACAGGGACACAGCTGGAAACTTGTTAAGGGTAAATTCTGCACAAACATTAGGAAGTTTTTCTTTAGACAGGGAACCATAGATACTTGGAATAAGCTACCAAGTAGTGTGGTAGACAGTACGACTTTTGGGACTTTCAAAACTAGACGATGTTTTTTTAGAAGAATAAGTGGATAGGCTTGGCGAGCTTTGTTGGGCTGAATGACCTGCTCTCATCTGGATTGCTCTAAAGGTCTCATGCTCCTTGTGTTACTATTAAACAGGGAAGATGGTTTGCCTTGGGGATGCTTGCTGCAAAACGTGCAATAGCCTCCTGTTGGATCTCTACTAATCCCCTTTCATTTACTCACTGGAAATCCTCCAGCCCTTGTCCCCCTTATAACCAAATAAATACTCTTGCAGCTCTCAGGCACAAGAATTGGAGGAGCATTTGCTCTAATATAGATAAATGAAATGAAATGTTAAACCTGGTTAGGACCTGGGTGATCTGTGTTTCTTAGAGGAATCTTGCATCTTGATAGCACTACTAGACCTTTACTGTACTTTATTATCTTTGCTATCCTAACTGCTTCTTCCTAATTTTTTCCCCTCCCAGCTAAATCTTTTTCTCTTGTTGTATTTTTCTTTTCTTTCTTTCCTCCTACAACAGCTAGAGCAGGTGACAACCAACCCTTGTCTTATGGTATGTTTGAACTACTAGTATTATCCATCCATGCTTGTTCCAAACCTGCTTATTCTGAGCTGGGTTGTGGGGAAGCTGGAGCTTAACTCAGCAAGCACAGAATATTATTGTGTAACTTTTCTATACAAGGTTGTTTTTCAGGTGGGTGTGTTGTGGGTGGGCGTGTTAACAATTTAGCGATAGTTTACCTTATGTATCATTTTTTATTCTCAATAAAAATATGATCATAAAATAATCATGAATTGTTCAGTTATTACAAATTTGACTTTCATAAATTAATGTGAAGTTGGTTGGATTTTTAATATGGTATCAAATGCTGTAAAATAAACAAGAAAGCTAATGAGAGTGTTATGTATACTTGAAAGTCCCAAAGTACAAGCCCTAATAATTGCTCAAAATACTCAGTAGATGGAGAAACCATCAAGAACTGGTTAGTAACAAGGGCAAACACAGAACCTTTATCAATTAAGTGCATTCTTCAGAAAGTTTTTTTAAACAAAAATTATGCTCAGTAGAGTAAAAAAGGGAAGAAGGAGTTGCCTGAAAAATCAAAGGCAATCTAAGGCAAACAAGTCTCAATCATAAATCCAAAGAATGATCCAAAAACAGAGTAGAAAGAACAAAACTCAAGTAAATTACAATGCACAATGAACTCGCCATTCCCAAGTGCACTTGAGGGAATTGCAAGGGACTATGGGTTGATCCTGACCCATTACAGGGCTGAGGGCAGGATTATGGGCAAGTGGCCCCACCTCTTGGGAAGCCACCTACAAAACATATTGTAAATAAGTAAAAAAAAAGTTAAAAACGTAAGGAAATTACACAATCAACAATGCTAACTTTGACAAAGGAATCAAAAATAAGAAAGACAGACATACATATAGAATTTGAGCCATCCCTAGCTGAAATACAACAGAGTTAGAATCCATGATGCTGTTGGTAATTGAAAAAATATATTAAAAAAACACACACACACACACAAATGGAACACCAGTGTTGCCTCCAGGGTGTTGTACTATGAAGTGTTGTCAACCTCCTCTCAAGGCCTTCTTTTACAGTGCCCACCATAATATTTGGGACAAAGACACATTTTTCCTTGCCTTACCATTATTACTAAAAATACAAATCAAACAATTCAGACTTAATTAAAGTGAACTTTACCAACTTTACTTTAAGGGTATTTACATATATTTTGGTCACATCAGGTAGAATACTACACTTTTTTTATATGGTCCCCCTATTTCAAGGCACCATTATATTTGTGACAACTGGAATCATAGGTGCTTGTGAACACTCAGGTGTTTTTCATTGCTTCATTAGTGCAGACATAAGATACCTAGGCCTGCTTCTACCTACAGTATACACTACAGCAACAACTCCACACAACATTGGACACCATCCTTAAAGACTTGGTTTTTGTAAAATTGTTTTTCTCTGCCAAGATAAATTAGACCTCAAGATAAATCAGACGTCTAAATAGCAGTAAACAACCAGCCTCTTCTGTGTTTTCACTTTATCTTTCTGTGTATTTGTCTGTCTTTCATCCTATCTTTCATATCTATATATATATAGATATGAAGCAGGCTGTCCATGCTCGGCAGCCATCAAATTTAACTGAACTGGAGAGATTTTGTATGGAAGAATGGTCAAAAATACCTCCATCCAGAATCCAGACACTCATCAAAGGCTATAGGAGGCGTCTAGAGGCTGTTATATTTGCAAAAGGAGGTTCAATTAAGTATTGATGTCATACCTCTGTTGGGGTGCCCAAATTTATGCACCTGTCTAATTTTGTTATGATGCATATTGCATATTTTCTGTTAATCCAATAAACTTAATGTCACTGCTGAAATACTACTGTTTTCATAAGGCATGTCATATATTAAAAGCAGGTTGCTACATAAGCTCAGCCAATAATAAACAAAAATGCAAAGAATTACAGTAAGTGGGGTTCCCACACTTTTTCATGACTGTATATATATACAGTATAATGTATATACTGTACATATCTCTCTATTGTAAAAGAAAATATTGAGACGAGACTATTGCCAAGAGATTTTTTCAAGTCCTGCCCTCCTCTCAACCATTTTCAACCACGCCCCAGTCTTCTCACCTCTCATTCGTGTGAATGCTTTTGTCAGACACAGTTCCTGCGTTCTCAGCTCTTATAAATTTTTATGTTTTCTTCACTTTAAGTTCCCAATAAAAGAAGATTTATTATGTCCAAATCTTATTGAAGAATTTCATCCCTAAGGGTTATCAACAGAAGAGATGAGTACACGGGCAATCCTAGCACCGAGAAACAATGAAGTCAAACGAATGAATGCAAAAATTGTTGATCGGTTACACGGCAAATTGGTTAAATGAGTATCAATAGACTATTCTGAAACAGTTGGTGGTGATGTTGCAGAAGATGAAAACATCAACTTACAATATCCCGTAGAATATCTACAACCGTTAACACTGTCCGGTCTTCCACTGGCTGAATTACTGTTGAAACAAGGATGTATTGTAATGTTATTGCGTAATTTATGTCTGAGTGATGGGCTATGCAATAGGACAAGATTAGTTGATTTCAAAATTGGTCGAACAATTCTGACATGTAAAATTTTAACAGGCGACAAGAAAGGTAATGTAGTACATCTTCAGCAGTCAACATTAGACACCAAAGGAGATCTTGATATGTCATTCGTATTAAAACGTTTAGAGTTTCCAGTTAGAATAACTTTTGCTATGACAATTAACAAATCACAGGGGCAAACATTCAAAAAAAATGGTTTATTTATTAGAAAGAAAGAAACGATATTCACTCACGGTCGGTTATATGTTGCATTGTCACAATGTAAGTCCAAACACGGAATCAAAATTCAATGCGATATTGATGAAAAGTTAATTCCAAAAATAGTTTTTTACTGAAGTTTTACAGTAAAAGTGTAAGTTTAAAAAGTGTTTGCGTGTTAATTTCCAAGCCAAACAGAATGAAAACGTATAATGCAACGAATACCTCTAATGCAACATGAAACATAATTTTCTTTGAATTTATTATGTTTTACTATGGTTAATTACTCACTGTAATGTAAAATAGTTAGTTCTATTATGCATATGTAACAATTCCAATTAAAATATCAATCTGTTTAAATTGTACATCTGCTTCCCCATACGTGAGGGGCAGATCCATCAAGTGTGCGTAGAATATATATATATCTATATATGGAAGAGAATGTCTGTGATACGGTTTGCATATTTGCAGCTGGAGATCCACAAAGGGAGAAAAAATGAATCACGTATCATAATGTAGTTTTTATTACTGAGCTCTAAAAACTACTTTATGATACGTGATTCATTTTTTCTCCCTTTGTGGATCTCCAGCTGCAAATATATATATATGTGTGTGTGTGTGTGTATTCAGTATGTAGTTATTGTGTTTCTATAACCTTTGTGTTGATCAATAAATTGTATTACAGTATTCTGTTTCTTAAAATGAGTGTGCTTCAGTTACATAAGAACATAAGAAATGACAAACGTGAGGAGACCATCCAGTCCATCAAGCCCGTTTGTTTAGCCAACACCCAAAATGTCCAAATATCTCATCCAGATTACCTTCATATAAATCTAACTGCCGGAGTAGTTTTTACCTTAAAGTTTGTCACAATCACTTTTTTTCCCTCACCGCATTTTTTTTAACAACTATAGCAGTTTCTTTTACCCAGCATTGTTGTTAAATTTATGAATATGCTACTTTGCAATCAAGTTTTTAAAATGTATAAAATAGCGTGTATGCTAACTTTTAGTAATATAATTTTAACATCGCTTATTTTCTTTTTAAAGAATACACAATAAATACAAAAGACATACCCCTTAATAATACTGGATATACATCGGACCAAAATATTTGCAAATATACATTCACGGAATACTGTAACTGCAAAGGAGATTCAGGTTAATGTGCACAAGAAGAGCCTGTCCTTTTAATGTCTACCTAAACGTTTTTTTATTGTATTCAACAGCCTGTTATTCTGTTCAGTTTCCTGCTCCTTGGGAATGACCCCGCACAGTAAATAACTGGACTAAATAATACGTTTAAAAATAAAAAGCAGTTTTTCAAAGATTTCAACAGGTAGTTTTCCAAACTGATCAACTAAGGTTCCCACTGCAAAAGACGTGTGCGTGTCGTCACTAGTATGCGCCGGAAGTACATATATAAACGCAAAAACAATGCGTCTAGGTTTACTGTTATAATAACGTATACACGCAGTGTTGTGTGTTTAGTTGTTTTAAACAATATATTTATTAAATAGTGGGTAATTTCGTTCAGCTACAACATAAAACATTGCCTTTATGGCGTCGTGGTTATTATTGGCTGCATATATTTAGGTAGGTAAAGTACTTTTAAGTGATTCGCGAAGGGAAAAGTTTTCATTATTTTGCAGTAATGAGCAATCTAAAAATAACACCATGATTTTATCTCCCATTTAAATGTTACTTGAGAAAGGCGGCTTATTCAATCCTACTACATTATTTTCTGATTATTTAGAAAATGAATGGCCAACCTGAAATTGAAGTTGATTATAAGAAGAAATATAAAAATCAGAAGCGAAAACTGAAATTTTTAGTCTATGTGAGTATGGACGTAATTCTTTTTTCTTAGTAACATTTGTCCTCTTAAACATTGGTACTTATACTGCATAAATATTGCAATTATGGAAACCCATATAATATCGCTTTACACATTTATACCTATTAAACATTATTATAGTAGAGAAGTCTGAAAAGGTATCTGTGTTTATTTGGTGACTCTAAACTGGTCCTGCATCTTAAGGTTGAGAGGCAAGTATGTGTGTGTGCGCGCGCGTATAATGAAATATATATATATATATATATATATATATATATATATATATATATATATATATATATATGGTCCGTTGGTCTTCAAAAGCTTAGATTTGTTATCATTTTAGTAGCACGTTTTTTTTTTTTCCGCGGTTTGATTTGAATATTTGTGACACAGATTTCAAAGAATAATGATTTAGATTTTTAGGTCATTTGGTTGCATTAATTTATCTACTTAATAACAAATGATTTTGCAGCCTAAAGAGCTCAAAATAATTGGTAGATACATCTGTAAGCATTGCCACAGTTTTGTTTACTGTAATTCCAGTCCTTGATTAGTCAAAAATGTTATTTTAAGGAGCATTTTCCTTTACACTTTTGTTGAAAATAGAATATAATGTAATATATAGTATTAAAATTTGACATACCAGTACTATGAATATGTAACATAAAAGTAAATGTACAATTGTGCGAAGTGTTCATCTTGCTTGACTGGAATCTTTGCATCTCTTCTGTAAAACGCATAAAGATAAGTCATGACAAGTGTTGTTGCTGTATTTAGTGCTTACACTATATACCTTTCTTTAAAATAATTCTCCACCCAGAATTATATTTTATTTATTTACCCCATGTTGTTTGTAACAATGACCACAAAAAATGTTTAGTCTCATGTTTTCATGCAGAATGAAGAGAGAAAAAAAGTCTGTGATATGATAGATGCCAATACGTGACCGATGCTGTATAATGACAATGTGTAAAACGTTCATGGGGAAAAATACTTGATTACACATGTTCCATAATCCATATGTCATTTATCCTGTTGTATTATGTGCACATTTACTGTCACAGGGAAAATGATCACTCAGATTACCAAGCACAGTTACAGTAGATATTGTGGAAATACACCTAATTTTATGACCAATGTTAGACTGATGTAGCAGATCCACCTCAGTAAAACTCAGTTAATGTACTGAGGGGCCGTTGAGTAACCTTGTGACCTGTGCTTAAAACCTGTCTTATTATTTGTAAAGTCCAAATAAACCATTTCTTCTCTAAAACTTAAACCAATTGTGTTTGAAGTTTTGATATATCTTGTGCCATAACGTGGGAGAGCTAGAGGTTTTTCTGAATGAGTTTAAAAGAGGTTAACTTTTTTTTTTAAATGAAATTGAACTGTACATCTTTATACTAGGAACAGGAATGCTTTCAAGAAGAACTACGCCGAGCGCAGAGAAAATTACTGAAAGTTTCTCGAGATAAAAGGTAGTATTACTCATTTTCTGCAGAAGTGTAAAATATTGAAAAGGTAATACTGTGTTTAATAAAGTACTTTTTTTTTCTTTTTTTCAGTTTTTTATTAGATAGACTTTTGCAGTATGAGAATGTGGATGATGATTCATCAGGTACGTCCTAAATGTCGATCTTTTAAATATAGGTAATTATAATATGGCAGTTATTAAAAGTAGTAAATCACACTGTCCAGTGATGCTTTGTTTTTTCAACATTTCTCAATGAAATATTTCATTATTTTATCTTATATACCTAAGATAGTACTAGTATACAGTCTCTGTATACAGTACATTAAATTCCAAAAAAAAATATGAAACAATAAAAATGTTAATATTCTATTTAAATCTTGAAAGCAGAATAATAAAATGTAGGAAAAAGTATACATTGATATGTTGAATTTTAATCTGAAGAAACCTAAAAGTGATGTTTAAAATGGGAAGCATACAGATGCTTCAGGACAAGGAGGATTTTAGCATAAGATGGGAGCTATCCTACCAAGTGTAGTAGTCCCACACTAAGCTAAGTGAAAGGTTTTTTTATTTCTTTTGTACTTACAAACAACTTTATGCTACAAAAATAATACTCCTGAATAGGTACAGTATTTTGAAAAAGTTCTTCAGAGAATATACTATGAAAAAAGCACACTTGTGGCAGTATCAGTTGTTTTGGCATCATTTAATAAGTGGGATATTTTTTTATAATATAGAATATTGACTTTGATAAATGTGTATGAGTATATGAATTAGTCCATGAGAACTAGAACTGAGTTTGATAGGAAGTATATTTCAAGAGAAGGGGAAATGGTGATGTGGCACCAAAGTTCTCTATCAGGCAAATGCTTACCACTAAAAAGATGGTGAACTGTAATCTTTAGTGCCTGGATTGGGCTTTCATACTGATCAGCCAGGATTGTACCTGTGAGGCCAGTGAAAATGCTGCATGTTTTGTGCCTAAGACAAAAATAAGGGATTTATCCATACATTTTCCGAACCTGCTAATTCATTGCGTTTTTGGAAGAGCGGAGGTTAAACTGGCAGCTTCACTTAAAATGCAGACACTAACATGCAATGTGCACACACTCAATTTACATAGGACCAATTTAGAATTGTTGGTTAACTACACTCGTTTACCTCAGGGATATGGGTGGAAGCATATGGTTCTTAAAGAAAACCCAAACTGCCCCATGTCAAACAAGCATACTCTGCCTATTAATTGTCCTGTGAGTCAACAACACTGTAATCTCCTCTACCATGCTGCACTTATTATTCAGCTTGCTCAATTGTGACTTTATATTTTCTTTAATCTTGCTTATTTATTATTTTATTTTGATGTACTTTGTGGATTAAGTTGGCTATATGTCAAATATTAAATGAAACATCAATGTGAGGATCATGCACATTAAAGAAAAACATAACTATCAAAAGGTTTGAGTACTTTTGCAAGACAATATAAAACCGCTTTAGAATAGGCTGAATTTATATAATGCAGCTTATCTATGTGTGGTGTGTAGTACTGGGTTGTTGTACCATGTTAGCCTTTATGAATCCAATGAGAAGTCAAGAACAATTACACCTTTTATTGGCTAACTAAAAAGATTACAATATGCAAGCTTTCGAGGCAGCTGAGACCCCTTATTTGTGGTGTGGCAATTTTTATGCTTTTCTTCAGTATGATTGTCCAACTTGTTAAAATTCAACTGATAAATTACTGTTACAGTGCATTTTTATTTTTTAGATTCAGAAGCCACAGCATCCTCAGATAACAGTGATGGAGAAGGTCAAAGAGCTACTGAAAATCCTGGGGTAAAGAAGTGAGTAGATTTTCGTTCATGGTGCAAAACATATGACCGAAACACCACACGCACATCTTACTTCATTTTCACATTCCATGTGGCAGTATTTGTTTATTTTAAAAAGGTCATTAGTTAACAAATGTTATAATCATTTTGTTCTTTTTATCACTAAATACTGCATATGAAGGTAAAGCATGTATGTAAGTGATTTGTGGACCGGAAAATACACATGCCTTTTAAGCTGTTACAGAGAAAAAGGGGTGTGTACTGTTTACAGCTAGGTCCATAAGTATTGGGACAGTGACACAAATTTTATAAGTTTGCCTCTGCACACTACCACAATGGATTTCAAATTAAGCAATTGTTATGTTATTAAGATGTAAACATTCAGCTTTAATTTAAGGAGTTTACCAAAGATATTGTATGAGCTGTTTACAGAAGACATTTTTATGCATGATTCCCCTATTTTTGGGGGCTCAAAAGTATTTGGATAAACTAACATAATCGTAAGTATAAAGATCATTTTCAGTATTTGGTTGAAAACCCTTTACAGTCAGTGACTGCATGAAGTCTGGAACACATGGCCATCTCCAGGTGCTAGGTTTCCACCTTAGTGATGCTTTGCCAGGCCCTTACTGCAGTTGTCTTCAGGTGCTGCTGGTTTGTTGGACTTCCTGCCATCGGTTTTGTATTCAGCAAGTGAAATGTATGTCCAGTTGGGTTGAGGTCAGTTGATTGACTTGGCCTTTGAAGAATAATCCACTACTTTGCTTTGAAAAACACTTGATTTCCTTTTGCTTTATGTTTTGACTCATTGTCCTTCTGTATTGTGAAGCGTCATCATATAAGTTTTGCAGCATTTGGCTGAATCTGAGCAGATAGTATAACCCTATACACTTCAGAATTTATCCTGCTACTTCTGTCAGCAGTCATATAATCATTAAATATTAGTGACTGACATCCATTCACAGCCAAGTATGATCATGCCATAATACCTCCTCCACTATGTTTCACAGATGATGTGGTTTTCATCAGATCATAAGCCATTTCTTCTCTTTTCCATATTTTTCTCTTTCCAATATTCTGGTATGTATTGATCTTTGTTTCCTTTGTCCAAAGAAAATTGCTCCAGAACTGGACAGGGTTTTTAAAAAATGTCTTCTGGCAAAGTCTGATCTGCCCTTCTACAGTTACTGTTGTCTTCCGTGGACGTCCAGGTCTTTTTGCGTTGCTGAGTTCACCAGTGCTTGCTTTCTTTCTCAGGATGTACCAAACTGTAGATTTTCCCACTCGTAATATTGTAGCAATTTCTGGGATGTTTTTTTTCTCTTTTCACAGCTTAAGTATGGTTTCTTTCACCTGCATGGAGAGCTCCTTTGACCGCATGTTGTATGTTCACAGCAAAATCTTCCACATGCAAGCACCACACCTCAAATCAACTCCAGGCCTTTTATCTGCTTAACTGATAATGACATAATGACGGACTTGCCCACACCTGCCCATGAAATAGCCTTTGAGTCAATTGTCCAATTACTTTTGAGCCCCTGAAATGAAGGGATTGTGTTAAAAAAATGCTTTAGTTGCCTCACATTTTTATGCAATCGTTTTGTTCACCCCTCTGAATTAAAGCTGAAAGTCTGCACTTCAACTGCATCTGAGTTGTTTCATTTAAAATTCATTGTGGTAATATACAGAACCAAAATTAGAAAAAAGTTGTCTCTGTCCAAATATTTATGGACCTAACTGTATGTTTAAGGTTTACCAGTGGTTTGCACCTTGTGGTAAACCCTCTGTCCTTACTTTCATGAAGTCTCCTCTTGATTTTAGACTTTAGCAATGATAGGTCTACCTCCTGGGTAGTGTTCTTTTTTTAACTAAATGTTGTCAAGTGGTTATTCTTCACCAACGACAGAGTTCTGCAATTATCCAACACAGCTGTCTTCTGTGGTTTTCCAGACCTTCTGGTGTTGCTGAATTCAACAGTGTGTTTCTTCTTTTTAAGAATGTACCAGATGATTGGTTTGACCACTCCTCGTGTTTTTGCTATCACTCTAAAGGGTTTGTTTTGTTTTCTTAGCCTAATGATGGACTATCACACCTTTCGATACCACACCTTTTACCTGTATAATAATGACATAATGAGGGAACTGCTCCAACCTGGCTATGGAACAGCTTTGAACGACTTTTCAATCAAATGTCTAAATACATTTGAGCCTCTGGAAAATTCTGTACAGAAAAATGGCTGTCATTGCTGATCAATTCATACAATATTTTTGGTAAATACCTTAAATTAAAGCTGAAAGTCTACGTTTCATTCATATAATGATTGCTTAATTTCAAATCTATTGTGGTGGTGTACGGAGCCAAAACGATTAAAATTGTGTCATTGTGTTGAAATGTTTGTGGACCCAACTGTACTTCATTGACAGCAACCTGCACAACATCCCTCTGCTGTGTGTCTACCAGTTCATATTCTGTATTTTCTGTTTATGCTTATTTTTTATGTCTTTTCTGTTTAAGTGCTTTTCATATTATTATTTTATATTCAAAATATTTCCTTTCTAAGTTAAGTATCTATGTGCTTATTCATGTTCTGTTATGCTTCTTGTGCATTTTTTATGGCTCGCCAAAAGCAGGGACATCTGTCCGTCTCTGTGCTGAACCAGCCCCAGCCCTATAAAGATTGGGGAAATCCACTGATCAAATGCAATTCATTCTTTCATGCTTGTTGTGGGGAGTTCTCGTGTTTTCTCTGATATATTATTTATTATTTTCTGAATTTCTAATCTCTGCGCTATTTTCAGCAGCAATGCTTGAATTAATGTATTTGGGACTTTTAGTTATGACTTTGCCTTTTTGCAGTCTTTTTTGAGCATTTTGTGTTCCAGAGCATTCTTGAAGTTAAATCTTTTATTTTTTTATAAAGATTCTTTGTCCGCCCCTTATATATAGCCAAAGGTTTACAGTGATTCTTTCTCATTTGGGAACATTTGCTAGCGTTTTGCGACTTATTAGTTATTGTGGCCAGTTTCCTGTTTTGGAGGACCTGCTTCCCCAGAAGCCAGCAGGACTCTCCTGGGAACTGGCCAAATCAAGTATGACTCTGCTGGGTGCACAAGCGCCAACTAAGAGTCTTGCCTGCTCCTTGCCCCATGGGGAAATCCTTGAAAATGTTGTAGTGAAGAACTATTGGGGTATTGCTTGCTAATCTGTATTATATTCCAGGCAGTATCTCTAGAGCATATCAGCAGATTTCAAGGAATCTACAGTATGCCTTAATGATCATATGGAATAATGGAAAAGCAATCTTTTTATTAAAATCTAAGGAAAAATAAATTGAATTCAGCCACTCATCAGATACATTCTAATTTGTTACATTCTAAATGTACAATAATTCAACTAAAATTGTTCATCACATACAGTACATGGTAATATTATTTAAAATGTATCCAGGTAAAGTCTCGCCATGTGAGCAATGCTGTCAAGCATCAACATCAGTAGATCATTTATTTTGAAAATATTCTACACCTACACATTTGGACAAACATTTCGCTGTCTGTCTCTCTCTCTCTCTCTCTCATAAGCCTTGTATCTAAAATGATTTCTAACGCTTTAAAAGCAATATCATATACCACACTACTTGTTTTTTTTCCCCTTAACTGGGAGAATTTTAATCCACATGTTGGTAAAGAAGCATTCTATATTATCTCAAAATTCAAAAAAAAGAACAAGAAGTTGTCTTTATGAGGATCTTTTTTTTTTCCAGAATTCATTAATGTAATTGTAAAGTAAGTTTGTTGGCACTGGGCTGAACATTTTATTTTCTGTACTATTCTACACTAGTAACAAATTTATTGGGCTCCCTTGTTATATAGCTATTTGAGTCAGGTTGCCTTATCACAATTTTACTAGAAATACTGCTGTCCCAAACTACATTTCACATTCACTACATTCACTTTTGGTGAAGGCATTTGTCATTTTAATGAGAACAATCTGAACTTTACCTTAAATAACTTAAATATGAATTGTACCTTGCATACTGACCTATCTATCTATCTATCCATGTGGCTGTTTATACAAACAATGTGTCTCAAAGCAAGTCTTGATGGGTGTTTCAGTGCAGCATAGAAATTACATTTACCAATGCAAACTTTAATCCATTTTGTAGTCAACAAGATTGTTCAATTTAAACTGTACTGTAATATCCCAGTTGAAATGTGAGTTGGATGGATTGACTAATCAGTTAAAGGTATAATTTATCCTAGTATTTTTTGACAATCATGGTATACATTTTTCTTAAGTATTTTATCAGTTTAAAAAAAATATGCTCTATACATGTTGTAAACAGCATATCCATATTGTTTTGGGAGGAGGATATATTTGTGAGATTCTGTCGCTTTTAAAAGACATCTGTTACTCATCTCCCTTCAAAGCAACCTCTCAGTTCCACACCTTGACCCACTAAAAGTTGTGTGTTTCTTTAGCTTGTTTCATGAATGTTGCAGTTGCCATTTTATTATTTTGTGTGTGATTTAATTGTCTAAGGTAATATACTTCCTCTGCTTTTAGACAAACTATTTAGCATGACATTGCTCTTCCAGTTGAAAATATGACTCGTGTAAAGTGACAGTTGTAGATATGTGCATGCTTTATACTATTTTACTTCCTTATTTAAATGAAAAATCCACCCAGCATGGTGGTTGTGAACTGGAAAACATCTTTATGTCAGGAGAAATGGTGCCATGAACCTGCACTTGTATGTATTACTTCTAGGATCTGTGCCTGTCAATAACAATCTACTGATAAAAAGTATTTTTTTTACAAGACTGAGAGTTCTAAAGGACAGGCTTCATTTCAGAATTTAAAGTTATGATTTCCAAGGCAGTTTGTACAAAGAGAGAGATGTCCATGCAAAACTCCTTCTGGAGAAATTGGGATATTGTTTTATAAATTTTATTGATAACTTAAAATCTGTATTGATAATGTTTGTAGGTAATTCACATGGCAGTTCAGAATTCCCATTTGTCAGTTTTTGGCAACTGTTCCAAGTAGTACTTGATGATTATTTCTATTTTTAATCTTTAAAAGTCTGAGTTGGACAGAAAATTAGCTTTTATTTTATTACAACTACGTCTGACTGTGACCTGTGGTAATACAGTTTAACCAATTTGGAAAATGACTATCATTGACAAGATTACTTTTAGAATAATTCTTGTTTCAGTTGATAGTACCGATTATGTGTGTAACTAAATATAATTTAGTTATACATAAATTCTCTGTCATCATGTACATTAAATTGGAAGCATGTGCACTGATACTTAAAGTATTAATTATGTGAGGGTACACTTGTAAGAAACACCACTTACAAAACAACATTTATTTATACAGCACAGTTTCATGCAAGCAATGTAGCTCAAAGTGCTTTACAAAATGTCAAAGAGAAAGTTAACAGAAATAACAAATTAGTTATTCATGAATGTTCTTATCTAATCTAACAGAAAAAAAAATCTTTACACTCTTATAAAATGTAGATATATAATTAGGGGAAAGGTAGTATCTGTATATTCAATAATTTAATGTAAATCTCTAAAGATGACTCCAGTAATTTCTCATTGTTTTCAGGCTTCATCAGAGAGGACTTGATGCAGTTGGTCTTGTGGTCAGCTGGGGCACCTGCTTTTTAATTCCACCATCAAAGGTGGCTATACAGTGCTTTAATCAGGTGGTGGTGGTGGTGGTGGCACAAATTGTCACCACAGAAGAACCAGAAAAGAGAGGGAGTAGTAAAGACTGCAAATCCCTGAATAGTATGGTAATTCTTTGCCTATATAATCCATCAAGAATACAACTAAAATATAGCTATGAGAGAGACAAAAAAAAAATATTTTAGCAGTGTTTTTAAAATGTTCCATAGTATTAGCCTGGCAAATCTCTATTGGTAAAGTATTCCAGTTTTTGGGTGCATAACCGCAAAAGGTCAACTTGCTGTTTCTTTTAAGCTTGGCTCTTGGAATTATTGGAATTACCTGGAATTGGAAGTAGTCCACCATTACAAAACCTAAGGTTATGACCTGGGGTGTAGGGATCAGGCACTCCAAAATATAAGAACAGTATTTAAGGCTTTATACACTATTAATAGTATTTTAAAGTCAATTCTAAATAACGGGTAACCAGTGTAACAGTGCTAAAACTGATTAGATGCTCTCAGATTTTCTTTTTCTAGTGAAGGTTCTTGTTGCTGCATTCTGCACTAATTGCATCCAGTTGATGTCTATCTTGGGTAGTCCTGTTATGAGTACATTAGTTATATAGGTGACTTAATTTTAATAAAAGTGTGAATTTTTCAGCATCTTGTAATGTTATAAGAGGACTGACTTTTACAATATTCCTTAAGTGAAAAAATGCAGTCCTAGTAATCTAGTTAATGTGTGATTTAAATTTTAGGTCTGAGTCTATGATTACATCTAAATTCTTTACCGCCACCTTCCCTTTTAAACCTAAGGGATCAAGTTTTTTTCTAATACCCTCGCTATTTCCTTTTTTGACAATCATTAAGATTTTTTTTTCCTCTTATTTAGTTTGAGAAATTTACTATACTTATCCATTCGGAAATACTGCTAAGACATTGATTAGGATCAAAGACCCAAGAGCATCGAGGGTCATCAGGCGCTATAGATGAATAAAAGTGTTAGTTCACATTGTGTTTTTGAGACATATCTGGCCTAATGGAAGCATATAGATTACAAAAAAGCAGTTGATCCACAATAGATCCTTGTGATACATTATATACAATATCATGGATGTGCTAAGTACAATCACCACAACAACTAACAAAGAATTTTCTATCTGTTATGTAAAACCGAATCCAAATGACACTGCCAGAACGGCCCACCCATAGCCTAAGGCGATTTATAATAATACTGTGGTTTATAGTGTCAAATGCTACTTGCAAGTCTAAGAAAACAAGAACAGAAATATGGCCTCTGTCCTATCTGTATTGACACACAAATAATTAGTTTCTGTACTGTAGTTTGTTCTAAGACCTGACTGAAACTGATCAAGAATTGAATGTTTATGCAAGTAATCATTTAACTGGTTAAAAACTGCTTTTTCTAAAATTATACTTAAGAAAGGCAGGTTAAAAATTGGTCTAAAGTTGTCAAAAGACAAGAGTCTAGATTATTTTTCTTGAGCAGGGGTTTAAAAACTGCAGACTTTAGACAGTCAAGGGAGACCTCATATCTAATGATGAGTTCATTATCAATGATCACAGGTGACTTCTTTGAAAAAGACTGTTAGTAGGGTTGATCTATTTCAGTGGAAAAAAAAATGAATTTGTATTCCATTGAGCTGGGTTTAGAAGACCATCAGTAGTTGAGAATAAAACTGTTGGATTATCAGCATTATTTTTTTAATTTATGTGTGGGTGTTGGATTGCCAGCATTATTTTTTAATTTTAAGTTATGTGTGCTTCCAATATTTTATAGTGGACTGTTAGTTCAGTTTTTCTCCATTTATGCTCGGCTCTCCAGCATGTTCTTTTTTTCAGACACTCTATTGAGTCTTCCAAGGTATTGTAGTGCTGTAAGATGTCTTGACAATTTTTTCAGGGGCCACTATATCGGCTACAGCTTTTACCTTTGCATTCATGGTTGCATTAGTAGCTGTATTAACGCAAGAACTACATTTGGACTGATTGTTTAGAATATTCGCATATCTTGACACTGCAGTTGAATCAAAATAACATTTTTTTAACAATACACTTCCCATTATTTGTAGTTACCAGTATTTCTACATCAAATAATGTGCAGAAATAGTCAGTTATACCAATACCCATGACCTGCTGCACATCAAACTTTTGAAATTACTACATCAAGCATGTGTACTCCCTTATGTGTCAGCTGGCTGATGTGCTGACTGGAATCAAAAGAGTGCCGCAAGTTCATGAATTCTCTTGCTTTCGAGTCACACTGGTAAGGTTATCCACATGAAAATTGATATCCACAATTAGAAACTGGTCATAGTTATTTTTATAAATAACTAGGGGGCTCTGCCGTCTGCTCGCTTCGCTTGCCAACCCCCAGGTATAGGTAACTGGATGTACAGTTTAAAGCAATTGTTATTTTCATGGTAATTGTTATATATGCATAATAGAACTAACTATTTTAAATTACAGCGAGTAATTAACCATAGTTAAAAATAGTTGGACGTAATAAATTGAAAGAAATTTGTTTCATGTTGCATTAGAGGTACTCGTTGAGTTAAATGTTTTCACCCTGTTTGGCTTTGAAATTAACACACAAATATTTTTTTAAACTTACACATTTACTGTAACACTTCAGTAAATACAATACAGTGATCCCTCGCTATATCGCGCTTCACCTTTCGCGGCTTCACTCCATCGCGGATTTTATATGTAAGCATATTTAAATATATTTCGCGGATTTCTGCGGACAATGGGTCTTTTAATTTCTGGTACATGGTTCCTCAGTTGGCTTGCCTAGTTGATTTCATACAAGGGACGCTATTGGCAGATGGCTGAGAAGCTAGATTGCTTACTTTTCTCTCTCTCTTGCGCTGACTATCTGTGATCCTGACGTATGGGGATTGAGCAGGGGGGCTGTTCGCACACCTAGACGATACGGACGCTCGTCTAAAAATGCTGAAAGATTATCTTCACGTTGCTATCTTTTGTGCAGCTGCTTCCTGAAACGACATGCTGCACAGTGCTTCGCAAACTTAAAAGCTTGAAGGGCACGTATTGATTTTTGACTGAAAAACAAACTAAATCTCTCTCTCTCCTCCTGACGGAGGGGGTGTGAGCTGCCGCCTTCAACAGCTTTGTGCTGCGGTGCTTCGCATACTTAAAAGCCAAACAGCCCTATTGATTTGTTTGCTAGAGATTGTTTTCTCTATCTATGTGACATTCTGTGCTCCTGACACGCACTCCTTTGAAGAGGAAGATATGTTTGCATTCTTTTAATTGTGAGACAGAACTGTCATCTCTGTCTTGTCATGGAGCACAGTTTAAACTTTTGGAAAAAGAGACAAATGTTTGTTTGCAGTGTTTGAATAACGTTCCTGTCTCTCTACAACCTCCTGTGTTTCTGCGCAAATCTGTGACCCAAGCGTGACAATATAAAAGTAACCATATAAACATATGGTTTCTACTTCGCGGATTTTCTTATTTCGCTGGTGGCTCTGGAACGCAACCCCCGCGATGGAGGAGGGATTACTGTATTTGGAATTAACTTTTCGTCAATATCACATTGAATTTTGATTCCGTGTTTGGAATTACATTGTAACAACGCAACATATAAACTGCCCGTGAGTGAATATTGTTTCTTTCTCTCTAATAAATAAACCAACTTTTTACATTACAGCAAGTAATTAACCATAGTAAAAAAATAGTAAAATGTAATAAATTGAAAGAAAATGATGTTTCATATTGCGTTAGAGGTATTCGTTGATTTATACGTTTTTGTTCGGTTTGGCTTTGAAATTAACACTTCAGTAAAAACATAAACCAAACAAATCTTTTAATTCTTGCGGATGCTCGTCTTCGTTGGGAAGAAACACTACTTTTCCCTGATGGCAACACGAATTAGACGATCTACAAGTTTCCGACTTAAACTTTAAAGCCGAACAATATCTACATACTTCTGTCATATCACCCATGCCCATATATTCGATCTCTTCAACGTTCCATTATTTCACAGAGTAATATTTTCCATTTGTTAGTGCTAATGCGATCTTTACTATCAGTTTTTCATGCCTTTAGAAATTTACTACTTTCATAATCTTTAACCTGCTCTGCATGTGTATCGCACCAACGTTTTTGAACCTCTTTACAATGTTCTAATTTGCCTTCTACTTCTGTACCCGCTTGGACCTGCTAGGTTTTCAATTCCACTTGGTCTGTGCTGATTATTACTTTCCTCATTTTCCAAATTTGCACTAGATTATTATTGTTCTTTTTTGACTTCTTTTCTCTCCAATGCCTTTGGGCCTCTTTTTGACGCGATGCCTTTTCTTCTCCGCTTAGTCGTTGACATAGAACTTATAGAATTATTGTCCAGAATTGGACAATTACGAATGAAACGAATAGATTGTGTATACAGTGCATCCGGAAAGTATTTACAGCACATCACTTTTTCCACATTTTGTTATGTTACAGCCTTATTCCAAGATGGATTCAATTAATTTTTTTCCTCAGAATTCTACACACAACACCCCATAATGACAACGTGAAAAAAGTTTACTTGAGGTTTTTGCAAATTTATTAAAAATAAAAAAACTGAGAAATCACATGTACATAAGTATTCACAGCCTTTGCTCAATACTTTGTCGATGCACCTTTGGCAGCAATTACAGCCTCAAGTCTTTTTGAATATGATGCCACAAGCTTGGCACACCTATCCTTGGCCAGTTTTGCCCATTCCTCTTTGCAGCACCTCTCAAGCTCCATCAGGTTGGATGGGAAGCGTCGGTGCACAGCCATTTTAAGATCTCTCCAGAGATGTTCAATCAGATTCAAGTCTGGGCTCTGGCTGGGCCACTCAAGGACATTCACAGAGTTTGTCCTGAAGCCACTCCTTTGATATCTTGGCTGTGTGCTTAGGGTCGTTGTCTTGCTGAAAGATGAACCGTCGCCCCAGTCTGAGGTCAAGAGCGCTCTGGAGCAGGTTTTCATCCAGGATGTCTCTGTACATGGCTGCAGTCATCTTTCCCTTTATCCTGACTAGTCTCCCAGTCCCTGCCGCTAAAAAAACATCCCCACAGCATGATGCTGCCACCACCATGCTTCACTGTAGAAATGGTACCAGGTTTCCTCCAAACATGACGCCTGGCATTCACACGAAAGAGTTCAATGTTTGTTGAAGAAGCTGCAGAAACATCTCAAGGATGATCAGGGGAAACAGGATGCACCTGAGCCTAATTTTGAGCTTCATGGCAAAGGCTGTGAATACTTATGTACATGTGCTTTCTCAATTTTTTTATTTTTAATAAATTTACAAAAACCTCAAGTAAACTTTTTTCACGTTGTCATTATGGGGTGTTGTGTTTAGAATTCTGAGGAAAAAAATTAATTGAATCCATTTTGGAATAAGGCTGTAACATAACAAAATGTGGAAAAAGTGGTGTGCTGTGAATACTTTCCGGAGGCACTGTATATATCAATACTATCCAGAAAAACTTCTTTAAAGGATGAAATGGAGGACTTTTCATAAATCACTTAAAATGAGGAAAACATAAAAATTTATAAGGGCTGAGAGTGCAGGAATTGTGTCTGACAAAAGCATTCACTTGAATGAGAGGTGATTGGACCGTGTGCGTGGTTGAATTTAGTTGAGAGGAGTGCAGGACTTGAAAAAAATCTCCTACAAGAAGTCTTGTCCCAGGATTTCCTTTTATAATAGAGAGATAAGTCTGAGAATTCCTCAATAAAAGACACATTTTTGATGTTCATAAACGGTCAGTACAAGAGACTAAGACACTCCTTGAATAACCATGACAAGATAATTGAAAGACACGAATGTACCAAAACTGTCATCTTTAAAGATTAAGTGGCTCAAGTAAATACTCTCTAAACAGCCACCTTTTTTTACCCTGTCAAACCGAATAAACAGAATTGTAATTTGGAGGTGCTGCTTCAGTTAACACTGTTGCACCATCAGTGCTGAGCCACATTTCACTTAATGTAAGAAAGTCAATTTTCCCATCACTGATCATTAATGTAAAATGTATTGCTGTTTAGAGCTCTTAATATTTAGTGAAGTCATGTTTTATGGTGTTGGAAGAGCACAGCTGAGTTGGAGTGTTAAAGCTGCTTGAAATGATAATTAAGTTATTAAAGGTTCCCATCTATATTTTTAGGGCCAGGATTCAAGTGTAGGTTTCATCTGATCAAGGTAGCTTGGGAAATCAATCTGATGTAACTATTCTTGCAGCTGGGATCCTCTCATTCATGGCCTGAACTGGCCCAAAGTTATTAACTAGTACAAACACCTGAGGTGCCCATAATTAATAGGGAATCTAGAGCTGAATAAGAGTTTTTGGAATAAAAAAGCTAAAGATTGAAAAATAGAGGAGAAAAATCATCACTCACTGGTGCAGAGGATCTTTTGGCTTTACATTAATCAAGTCAACACTCATCGAGAAATACTAAAAAAATATTTTAAACCTAACATTGTGTCTATATAACAAAAGTCTAAAAACTGTGTTTTCTTTTCTCTCAATCAGTCCCTGTCATGCAATGTTTTTATTCATAAGTTTTTTGTTTTGTTTGGTAATACAATCCAGAAGGAGAAGCAGCCCTCATCTTTCGAGCGTTCCTCCACATTCTGACACAATATCTTTGCTACCTTCTGCTGGGTACAATGCTCTACAGAGTGGGACAAGTGGATCTTACCTCAGCACAGTAAGTGTTAGTTCAACTGTAAAGTTGTAGTTATAGTTGTTGTTGCTTTGCTCCCCTTCTCTCTCCTCACTGCTGTAACATTTATTTTTAAGAGTGTATGTTTCTCTTTCTGTCAAGATTTTTTCTTCAGCTTCTGTTACCTATAATAAATCATTGTGTAAATGTGTTGAACTCTTCTGATAGGTGTTGGTAGGCTTGTTCCAGTAGACGGTTATCCATTGTTCATGTAAAATCTCATCTACAGTATGTCATTTGGAAAATTTTGAACAATAAATCAGACCAACCTGCAGTGTAAATATAATCAAGCAACAGCCATGAAAATTTTAATTTCAGAAATTAGCAAAGGCATTAAGAATACACAAACAACACTAAACAACCTATAGGTATCACAGATACTACCTCCATATACCAAAATTCCAATTGTGTTTTGAGTCATGGTTGGAGAGTTTCTGCCCTTAGCTAGAGTTAACACTGCATTGAGATAAACAGTAAATAAATAATTCTCTTATACAGGAATAATAAAACAAAAAGAGTGACATTGAACGTCAATAATGTTTCAGAGCCAATCATAACTTATGTAGCAGTTTGGGCTCATTTTGGATCTAAACTACGGGATAAAGGAAAGCCTGAAAACCCTGATATTTAACAGCATTGCTTCAAAAACCTAGCTTTTAAGTTGTCGATTGTGGACAAATTTAAAACACAATCACACTGATGCTTTGCTCTGTAAATGCCCCCACTTCACCATTCACTTTCAATCGCCTTAGGGTCTTAAAATGTCCAATTGTGCTTTGCTTATGATTTTTTTTTTTTTATTAGCATGTACCATGTGTAGCGTTTTTTAATTTCTTCATAGGCTACTATTTACACTGTTGGCTTAAACCAAAACAAAATTGTTATTTTTTTAAATACGAAACAAAACCTCCTGCATATCCAATAGGTTACTGTTTGTGGTGAAGCAATGCATTGTTTAAATAAAGAAAATTGTATCATTTGTTTAAATAAATTACGTTTCTAAATAAAAACACATTTAAATGCCATGTTTAAATGAAATGTCGACTGCAACAGTATATACTACACCACAAACAAGCCCCCCAATGCACCCCAAGCGTGATAACACAAGTATAAATGATTGCAATCAGTATATTTTGTTAGTTATGTAAATAAGATAAATTGCCTATTGGCACAACACTAATTATTGGTGTGAATCTGGTTTATTGTATTGTTGAAAACTGAAATTATACAAGTTTAAAAATTGGTGCAATATAAAATTAGTCTGGTTATGACTAATGCAATGCCACATATTTTTCTTGATCATTCACTCTTATATTTTTTATATTTTGTATGATTCTGATGCTGTGTCATCATGTAGAACTAGTAAAAATATTTTTGATTTTAAAATGTACCGTTAACTGAGAGGAACATTTAAAATTGGGACTGATTCTTGGTGAAATACTGCATGTGCTTAAAATGAACTAAACAATGCAAGTTTTTTCATTTTCATTCTCATATTAAAAAAAATATGTAGCCTTTTTTTTTTTTTAAGCCAAGGATATATAACATTCTTTAAAAAGTCGTAAATAACAGACTTGCTTTTTTTGGTTAAACTTTGCATGTTTGTTAAAGACATTCATTACCTTTATATATATATAAAAAAAAATCTTTTTAAAGTCCTATACATTTTGAATTCTGTTTTTGAGAAGTACTGTTTCTTACCAGCTTGTGCTGAACCTTGCTTTAGTTGCACTTCTTGGTTTCAGAGACCAATCACAGGAGTGAGAGAGAAAGCAAATATGCTGTAACATTTGAACATTAACTATTCCCCCAGTTTGCTCTTGGTCAGTAATTTGTTTATTCTTTCATTATATACAGTCATGGCCAAAAGTTTTGAGAATGACACAAATATTAATTTTCACAAAGTTTGCCGCCTCAGTTTTTATGATGCCGATTTGCATATACTCCAGAATGCTATAAGTGATCAAATGAATTGCAATTACTTGCAAAGTCCTTCTTTGCATGAAAATGAACTTAATCCCAAAAAACCCATTTCCACTGCTGTTGCGAAGAAGGCTTTAGGGTGCCCAAGAAAGTCCAGCAAGCACCGGGACCGTCTCCTAAAGTTGATTCAGCTGTGGGATCAGGACACCACCAGTGCAGAGCTTGCTCAGGAATGGCAGCAGGCAGGTGTGAGTGCATCTGCACGCACAGTGAGACGAAGACGTTTGGAGGATGGCCTGGTGTCAAGAAGGGCATAAAAGAAGACACTTCTCTCCAAGAAAAACATCAACAACAGACTGATATTCTGCAAAAGGTACAGGGTTTGGACTGCTGAGGATTGGAGTAAAGTCATTTTCTCTGATGAGTCCTCTTTCTGGTTGTTTGGGGCATCCGGAAAAAAGATTGTTCCGGAGAAGAAAAGGTGAGCGCTATCATCAGTCCTGTGTCATGCCAACCGTAAAGCATCCTGAGACCATTCATGTGTGGGGTTGCTTCTTTGCTAAGGGAGTGGGCTCGCTCACAATTTTGCCTAAGAATGCAGCCATGAATAAAGAATTGTACAAAAACATCCTCAAAGAGCAACTTCTCCCAACCATCCAAGAACAGTTTGGTGACGAACAATGCCTTTTCCAGCATGATGGAGCACCGTGCCATAAGGCAAAAGTTATAACTAAGTGGCTTGGGGTACAAAACATTGAAATTTTGGGTCCATGGCCAGGAAACTCCCCAGACTTAATCCCATTGAGAACTTGTGATCAATCCTCAAGAGACAAGTGGATAAACAAAAACCCACAAATTCTTACAAACTCCAAGCATCGATTATGCAAGAATGGGCTGCCATCAGTCAGGATTTGGCCCAGAAGTTGATTGACAGCATGCCAGGGCGAATTGCAGAGGTCTTGAAACAAGGGCCAACATTGCAGATATTGCAATTGTTAATAAAAGCCTTTGCAACTTATGAAATACTTCTAATTATACTTCCGTATACCATAGGAACATCTGACAAAAAGATCTAAAAACACTGAAGCAGCAAACTTTGTGAAAACCAATATTTGTGTCATTCTCAAATGTTTTGGCCATGACTGAATGCCACCTTATTTTAATTATTGCTACTATTACTTTCTTGCATCTGTTAGAAAATATTTCTGCCAAACTGTTAGTCTATTTACACTGCATCCCCTAAATCACTTCTCTCCCAAAGAGATGTTGCTGAAGAGGGGTCTTGTTTAAGGTCATGCAGAACAGAATGCTTCAAATTTCTGTGTATTCCGCATGCACCTAAGCAACAATGTTAAAAAACAAGACTGTTGGTGATCCAGAGTATCCTTTATAAGGCTTGTTTCATATTTTGCGTACATGACTCACTGAAGACTCCTTCTCTCCAAAAATGTTTTCCTCCCAAAGTTGTATCCTGTGGTATAATAGCCACTGCTGCCTGATCTCCCCTTTCTAGGATTTAATGGCTTGTGTAACTTCTGACTTTAGCAGACATAGAATGCTCAGCAGCTGCATCAGTCATGTGATGTCTAATTGTGGATGAAAATGACACCCAAAGCTATTCAAATTGCATTAAGAAGTCATTGCTTACTTTCGAAATTAAAGATAGATAGATAGATACTTTATTAATCCCAAGGGGAAATTCTCAAGATGTTGAGATTTTTAACATTATATATTCTCATTTATATCACAAGGTTTGTTTTTGTGAAAATTTTGTTTTATGTATATTTTTTTAACCATTAATGTATTTAATAAGTAATAAATCTCCAGCATCTGAACAAATACACACAGTACACAATTTAATGCTTGATTTCTTCCACACTATAATTGTAATAAAAAGACCAAGTAAATGGATGGCTTGACTATCACTTATGTGCACATAATAATATACATGGAGCTTAGGCCAGTTAACTGCCCTACCTCTCCCAGTAACCTTTTGAATCCATAACTGTATGTTCAGCTTCATTGTGTCATGCGTGCAATACAATTAGATAATTACAGTCTTGTCTCATAAAGACTATTGCTAGTAGTGTGATACAGTGCATCCGGAAAGTATTCACAACGCATCACTTTTTCCACATTTTGTTATGTTACAGCCTTATTCCAAAATGGATTAAATTCATTTTTTTCCTCAGAATTCTACACACAACACCCCATAATGACAACATGAAAAAAGTTTACTTTAGGTTTTTGCAAATTTATTAAAAATAAAAAAACTGAGAAATCACATCACAGTATTCACAGCCTTTGCTCAATACTTTGTCGATGCACCTTTGGCAGCAATTTCAGCCTCAAGTCTTTTTGAATATGATGCCACAAGCTTGGCACACCTATCCTCGGCCAGTTTCACCCATTCCTCTTTGCAGCACCTCTCAAGCTCCATCAGGTTGGATGGGAAGCGTCGGTGCACAGCCATTTTAACATCTTTCCAGAGATGTTCAATCAGATTCAAGTCTGGGCTCTGGCTGGGCCACTCAAGGACATTCACAGAGTTGTCCTGAAGCCACTCCTTTGATATCTTGGCTGTGTGCTTAGGGTTGTTGTCCTGCTGAAAGATGAACCGTCGCCCCAGTCTGAGGTCAAGAGCGCTCTGGAGCAGGTTTTCATCCAGGATGTGTCTGTACATTGCTGCAGTTATTTTTTCCTTTATCCTGACTAGTCTCCCAGTTCCTGCCGCTGAAAACATCCCCACAGCATGATGCTGCCACCACCATGCTTCACTGTAGGGATGGTATTGGCCTGGTGGTGAGCGGTGCCTGGTTTCCTCCAAACGTGACGCCTGGCATTCACACCAAAGAGTTCAATCTTTGTCTCATCAGACCAGAGAATTTTCTTTCTCATGGTCTGAGAGTCCTTCAGGTGCCTTTTGGCAAACTCCAGGCGGGCTGCCTTGTGCCTTTTACTAAGGAGTGGATTCCGTCTGGCCACTCTACCATACAGGCCTGATTGGTGGATTGCTGCAGAGATGGTTGTCCTTCAGGAAGGTTCTCCTCTCTCCACAGAGGACCTCTGGAGCTCTGACAGAGTGACCATCAGGTTCTTGGTCACCTCCCTGACTAAGGCCCTTCTCCCCCAATCACTCAGTTTAGATGGCCGGCCAGCTCTAGGAAGAGTCCTGGTGGTTTCGAATTTCTTCCACTTATGGATGATGGAGGCCACTGTACTCATTGGGACCTTCAAAGCAGCAGAAATTTTTCTGTATTGCCACGAGACAATCCTGTCTCAGAGGTCTACAGACAATTCCTTTGACTTCATGCTTGGTTTGTGCTCTGACATGAACTGTCAACTGTGGGACCTTATATAGACAGGTGTGTGCCTTTCCAAATCATGTCCAATCAACTGAATTTACCACAGGTGGACTCCAATTAAGCTGCAGAAACATCTCAAGGATGATCAGGGGAAACAGGATGCACCTGAGCTCAATTTTGAGCTTCATGGCAAAGGCTGTGAATACTTATGTACATGTGATTTCTCAGTTTTTTTATTTTTAATAAATTTGCAAAAACCTCAAGTAAACTTTTTTCACGTTGTCATTATGGGGTGTTGTGTGTAGAATTCTGAGGAAAAAAATGAATCCATTTTGGAATAAGGCTGTAACATAACAAAATGTGGAAAAAGTGATGCGCTATAAATACTTTCCGGATGCACTGTATATACAATAGACATTAGATACATCAATAGATGACAGTGTATATAAATAACACACATGCAAAAGCTGGTACGAGCAGGTTTTAAATAGTTTTGTAAGCTGAGTGTAGAAACTGTCACTAAATCTAGTGGTGACAGTGCTAATAGTCTGTATTTTTGCCACAGCTCTGGAGGAGGAAAACTGTGCTGGATGGCTAAGGTGGAATCAGAAAGGAGATCAGAAAGGTTGGCTCAGAATATTACTGGCACAGGGCTGTGTACATCCTAAACAGAAGGAAGATGTGTGCCAGTTATATTCTGATCTGACTTTACCACCCTGTTAATATTTTGTGAGCATTAGGTTAAGTAGGTTTAGTAAATTAATATGATGTTCTGGCTGTCATCGTTTGGCCAGAAGTAACAGGTTGTGACACATGGCATAGCAGAATACGAATGAAAGTAGAAAATTTGAAAGAGTAACAGACATGAACAGTATGAACAGCCTAATTAGCACCTCTAATTAGATTAAATTATGCCAAAGCAGAGGGTCTTCAGCCTGTATTTGAATGCTGAGATCAGTGAAACATTCCTCACACTAGCATTTAGATCACTACAGAGTTTTTTTTTGGGGGGGGGGGGCTACAGTGCAGATTAAATTGCATGATAAATATGGAATAATTTGAGAAACTTTTGTAAAGCATTACAGCAGTTACAATTAAAATCTTAATTTCCACCCCACTTAATTCAGCTGAAGCTCACAGGGCAGAAGCCAATACCAGTGGTATTTGGCACTTTACAGGAAATTCCATTGTTGTAAGGATAATTTCAATAATGCCTTAATTCATCATAATATGCTTATTAATAGAAAATCAAATTGTAAAATAGAACATGAGAATGCAGTTGGTGGCAGTGGCTGCATTTTTGACCAGCATACCTATTTTATAAGTATGAGCAGAACACTGGAATGTGACTTGCACTGTGTGTGTGTGTGATATATAATATATAAATAAAATATATATACAGGTAAAATTCCATTACACCGAATATCTTTACAACAAAATTTTCATTACAACGAAGTATTTTTATGGTCCTGACAGGTTCCCCATATGACACGAGTCTAATGAAATCTCGTTACTACGAAAAATATGTAGCTAGGGATGGGAATCGAAAACCGGTTCTTGTTGAGAACCGGTTCCCACTGTTTCAATTCCTTGGAATTGTTTGCCATTTTTGCAAACTATTCCCCTATCGATTCCAGTCGCCTCGAATGACGTCACCGCGTTGCGTAGCGTCATTTACCCAGCAGGAAACATGGCGCCTAAGCGGCACAAATGCTCAAAAGTTTGGTTATACTTTACGAGAAAGGATGACAACATTAAAGTATAACCACAGGGCAAATTGCAATACTTGCAAAGTAGATATTTCATCAAAGGGAGGAAACACTACGAATATGCAAAAGCATTTGCACACAAAACACGCGATAACCTTAAATGAATGTTGTGTTTTTGATCCGCTCCGGACTAGTGAATCTCAACCCAGCAGCAGCGGTAACGTTTGCAGGTCCTCTCCCGTTAATACGGCATGTAACTAATCAACTAACATTGCATATTATGTTAGCGCGATTTGCCTTATTGCAAAACCTGCTATTACTGTGCACTGCATTTAGATGACCATGACGAGAGAGACAGACAGAGTCTGACTGTCTCAGATGCTGGCAGTTCTTGCTGCAGTCTACCGGTAGCTTCTCCTTTCACAGAGGCGGGGAAAAGAAAAAATGACACAGGCCAGGATAGACGAATGTCACCGAGCAGTGACTAAGTTTGTGGTAAAAGGCTTGCACCCATTTGCCACAGTAGATGCCTCCCATTTTCGGTAAGTGAATGTGTTTAATTGTAGGCTAAGTCAGGGAATGTCAAATTTGCGTGTTCTCCTCTTACCAGATGTTTCATCCGTTTCCATTTCTGAGTTGAAACATGTGTTGAAGGCAGCCGTCACTGCAGATGGATGGGCAAGTTTTAGTCAAGATCATTACCTCACAGTAACGCTGCATTATGTCAGGAATGGCCAGGCTCAAGAAAAAGTCCTCAAAACCAAACCAGTGTACCAGGCACAGACAGGGACAGCTGTAGCAGAGGAGACTGATGAGATCTTGGAGGAGTATGGTATCAAAGACAAGGTTGTGGCAGCCACTGTTGATAATGCGGCCAACATGGATGTAGCTGTCAAAATAGTTGATGGTTGCAGAATTGCACTATGCACAGTTCCATTGGACTTGAGTTGATTGTATTTGTTACTGGCTGATGTAGTTTGAGTGCTCAGCTCATATATACTTTTAAAAAGGAGAGTGTAAATGTTACTGGACATTCTTGTGTAATTGCCACAGAATAACTTATGTTATACTTTGTTATTGCTACAGAAGAATATTTATTTTATTATTATTTTACATTTACACATTTTTTTCTGGGGACCCCGTGGCACCCCATCCAGGAGCTGTAGGCTGTGGATCTCTTAAGATCTCACTGTTGGGTTTGTAAGGTCATGCTACTCCTAAATTTCTATCTTGTTCAAAGATAAGATATAAAACAAAGTTCTAAGCTAATCGACCTGTGTGTTCTCCTTTTTTAAAAATAAGAATCGATAGGAGAATCGATTAAAGAATCGAATTGTTAAACAGAATCAAAAATGGAATCGGAATCGTGAAAATCTTATCAATTCCCATCCCTACATGTAGCAGATACTTTCATTACAACGAAGTTCCCAAAAGACCTTGAAATGCCTGAATGAATCATTCCCAGAGCAGTTAGTTTTGTGGTCGCAGCTCAGTTGTGCACAACGATCCCCAAACAGAAACATTGTAAAAAAAAAAAAAAAAAAAAAAAATTCTTTCTTCAAACTTTCCTCGTACTGTGTTTTGCTGTTTTTGTTTTCGGTGGTTTTCAGTGATACCTATGGCTTTTTGCTCGTCAACATTTGAAAAACATCCATTGGAATTTAACTCATTGTCACCCTCCTATAGAAACGACAAACACGAAATCAACTCCAGGCCTTTTATCTGCTTAATTGATAGTGACATAACAACGGACTTGCCTACACCTGCCCATGAAGTAGCCTTTGAGTCAATTGTCCAATAACTTTTGAGCCCCTGAAATGAAGGGATTGTGTTAAAAAAATGCTTTAGTTGCCTCACATTTTTTATGCAATCGTTTTGTTCACCCCACTGAATTAAAGCTGAAAGTCTGCACTTCAACTACATCTGAGTTGTTTCATTTAAAATTCATTGTGGTAATGTACAGAACCAAAATTAGAAAAAAGTTGTCTCTGTCCAAATATTTCTGGACCTAACTGTATATATACACACTAGGGGGCTTTACCCACCCTGGGGCGCGCCATACACCAGCCACTTTGTGTCACTGCCGCTCGCGTTATAAGGCTGAACGCACGCTTTGGTTGATGTGGATGGATCACCTGCTTGCTTACTGCTCTTCCTGCCGTGCTGTGTGTTTTGCTTCTTGTGCTGTGCGTCGATCATTTCAAAGCCTGTACAGCAACTGTCCTCTGTGACGATGCGGGTTCGTGCATGCTCCCATCTTCTGTACGGGAGCCCTTGAACCCGTCACCATTGGTAATGCTACCGATGAGCTAGGCAGTGAGGCAACAGCAATAGAGCAAGAGGATGGTGTACAAAAAAGTGTCAAGTGCTTTTATTAAAACACAATCAAAACAATGTTCAAATTAAAGTGCAGTAATTCAAAAAGTCTGCATTAAATAAATAATCCATAAAACAAGAGTGAAAAGTGGAGGTTAAAAATATAGAAAAAAGTCTTCTAAAAACAACGAGGTTAAAACACAAAGCTGGAAGCAGTCCTTTTTAAAAATCCGGTGCATCCTTTTTCAACTAGTGGCGGCCCCCCGCGTCTCCCATCTGGGCTTCTCAACAGGGGAGTCGCTCTACATGCAGCTGAACTTCTCTGCATTGTCCTACTGTTCGGATCGCCTTACCGACTCCTGGCTCATGTAGACTCCTCCATACAGCGGCTTGGGTTCCACAGTGACCAGGGCACTCACGCTGGGGAATACACACCCCAAGTCCCGACTCCCGTGGCCTTATGCATAGAGTCATCCGCCTTCCGGTCATTCCCGCTCCATGATCACTCAGCGGGAGTGACCACTATTACTATTCCCCGGGTGTCGGCCCAACACCCAGGCTTCCTACACAGCTGCAACACGAGCCTGCGCTCGCTCGCTGTCCCACACAGACTTTCTCCTCCTGCTGCTTCCTGCCTTCTCCTGCAACCTTTGTTCATTCTCCTTTCTCCCCCTTAGCCAACTCGCACTTCTTATTTATCAAGAGGGCATGGCAGCTGTGGCAAATCAGCAGCCCCAGGAACAATCACGGATGCGGGCGGTTTCTCATCTTTGCACTTAGGCGAGAAACGCCCACATCGCGAATCGCCCTGAGTACCGCTTCAGCCATACAACCACCACGCCCCTTCACCAAGCCGTGTGCGCGGTGCTTATTTATTTAAAGCTGGCCTTAGAATGGGAGCTGTGGACCCGCAATACCACATCCTCACTTTGCTCGCTTCCTCAAATATCTAACCACCCATTTCTGGGGTGCACTAAGTGCCTGCCACTTCACATCTCTGCTGCTCGTGTTGTGAGGGGGGGCTGAACGCATGCTAAGGAGATGCAGACAGATCAGCTGCTGTCTTTCTGCTGCTGCTGCCGAGCTGTGCTTTGATCATTTAAAAGCCTGTACAGCAGCTGTCCTTTTCTCACTGCTTTGTCTTGCGGCACGTTAAAGTGTCTCTTGTGGGATGTCCGGGCTGATTATTACTTTCCTTATTTTCTGAATTTGCACATAGATTATTATTGTTCTCTTGTTCATCCTTTTTTGCCTTCTTTTCTCTCCAACGCTTTCGTGACTATTTTCAATGCGCTGCTCTTTCTTCTTTGCTTAGTCGTTCACGTGCCATCTAGAATGTATAACATTTTTAAGAGCTGGGAACACATGAAGTGTGTCTGCCAAAAGCATCCCAACAATTGCTTGGTTAGATGTCCGTGAACTTGTTTTAAATTGTTTGTAAGTAGGGCGTGGTGTGCAAAAGTCACCGTCTCACGGGTCTTGCTTCCTAAGGTTGTAATGTCTAGTCTCTCGTAATGCCAAAGTGTCTCTCGAAGATGATCACGTCTCGACCCAAGATTTTTTTTTATTATATTTTGTGAAAGATGCCCGGACACAGACAGACTTGAGACAGCCAAATGTCCAAACACACGCTATTTATTTTCTTTTATGCAACATACAGTGCACGAACCTCCATAATAAACTCAGCTCACAGTCCTTTTCCTTTTCTTCTGCCGCCTCCACTCCTCTCTCGCAAGCTCTGTCTACTACCACCCTACTCCAGCTCCTTGAGTGGAGTGAGGCAGCCTCCTTTATACTGCACCGAAAGTGCTCCAGGTGCTTCCTAATTAACATCCGACAGCACTTCCGGGTGTGGTGGAATTGCTGCATGTGAGTTTAGCTCCTCATCTGGCAGCACTTCCGGGTGTGGTGGAAGTGCTGTATACCAAGGCTCCGGAGCTGTCTAGGCGCCCCCTGGCGGTGGCTACGGACCCCTACAGGGTTGAGCTTCCCAGCTCCGTATCCGTGGCCCTGATGCCATTTAGGGTTTGCTGTCCTTTTGAGCCCCAGGAAAGATATTGCCACTCTCCCGGTCCTTCCCTTCTCCAGGCGTCCTGGTGGGGCAAGGTCCCTGGTCGTCTGCCACAAATATATATAATATACACATACACACACACTAGCCATTCCCCACGGCTCCACCCATGTAGTAGTGAAACAGGACAAAGTTTAAAAATCAATAAGCAAAAAGGTATTGCTAGCAAAGCAGAGGAAAGGTACACTCCAAAATACAGAGGTAGACTGACTCCCCACTCCTGACGTCACGCCTCTGTCTTGAATCATCGCGAATATATTGTTCCGGCAAGCGAACTATGATTCTTAGAGTGATGAGAAAAGTCACAAATTCATCCGGAATGTTCAACAAAATTCTAGAAAAAAAAACAATCTTAATTTTGTTCGCTAGCTAAGCGGATGTAAGATACGCCCCAAGGTGTGAGTGAATATCGTTTCTTTATCTCTAATAAATAAACCAACTTTTTCGAATGTTTGTCCCTGTGATTTGTTAATTGTCATGGCAAAAGCTATTCTCACAGGAAACTGTTAACGTTTTAATACAAATGGCATATCAAGATCTCCTTTGTTGTCTAATGTTATCCCCGGAAGATGTACTACATTACCTTTCTTGTCGCCTGTTAAAATTTTACATGTCAGAATTGTTCGACCACTTTTGAATACAACTAATCTTGTCCTATTGCATAGCCCATCACTCAGACATAAATTACGCAATAACATTATGATACATCCTTCTTTCAACAGTAATTCAGCCAGTGGAAGACCAAATGGTGTTAATAGTTGTAGATATTCTATGGGATATTGTAAGTTGATGTTTTCAACTTCCACACCATCACCACCAACTGTTTCAGCATAGTCTATTTAATCTATTTGCAGGGTAACTGATCAACAGTTTCCGCATTAATTTGTTTCTTGGTGCTAGGATTTCCCTCTGTACTCCTTTCTTCTGTTGATAACCCTTCAGGATGAAGTTCTTCAGTAAGATTTGGACATAATAAGTCTTCTTTTATTGGGGACTTAAAGTGAGGAAAACGTAAAAATTTATAAGAGCTGAGAGCACAGGAACTAGTCTGACAAAAGCATTCACATGAATGAGAGGTGAGAGGACCGTGGGTGTGGTTGAAAATGGTTGAGAGCAGGGCGGGACTTGAAAAAAATCTCTTGGCAGTAGTCTTGTCTCAAGATTTTCTTTATAATAGAGAGATATAAATGGATTAAAATAATCAAAAATTAATGTAGAATCAACACAAAGGATTTTTTAAAAAATAATGGCATAGTTTAAACTTGAAATTTTAACAAAATACTACTTGAGCAAGTACACCCTGAATTTGAATGCCGCCTTAAAAGGCAAGTTGAAAAAAAGACAATAAGAAAATTAGGCCAATGTATTAATTCTGAATTTGGCATAGGATATGAGACAAACGTGTAAAAGTAAAATACGATCAAAATAACTCTTGACTTTGAATGCACTGCTAAAGACTGACTTGAAATGAAAGAATACTCCTCTCTTAAAACGGCATTCATCAAAACCTGTGGTAAAACTCCACAAATACTATCCTCAATTTTTCCTCATCATCAAAGACTTGATAATTCTACTCTACAGAAGTGTTTTTCAACTGGTGCGCTGTAAAATAACAGTGTAGTGCCCCGGAGTCCTGACCTGAGAGAGACACACTCCTCAGGTGGTTGAGCGAGGACTGCCTGTCTGAGTGGGCAAAGGACGAAACAGCTGGGAAATGTCTCCAAAGTGCTTACTATGTGCTGCTATCTCGCTAAACCTGACACCATACATTACTTGGATGGTTATGTTGCATTCTTTGCATAAATTAGCGAAGATACTAAACTGGAATAATGGGTAGGGATAATCATTATACTTCTGTTTTGTAGAATTTTTTTTATTATCTTAGTGCAGTCAGCACTGTAAGCTACCTGGCAGGCCGGTGAGTTAAATGCAGAGATACTAGATACACCTTTCCTCCCACTCCCCTGCACCTATGTCAGTATATATAAATCAAGAAAATGAACACCAGGGCTATGTATTGTCATGTGGCATATTGTTGTGAACCACGTAATACAAAACTTTAAACCTTTAAATGATAGTATATAAATACTGCACTGGATGTGTATGTAATTCTTTAGGTACATCCTTAACCTTTTTGTGTTATTGTTCAATAATGTCAAAAAAAAAAATAATTGAAAATGCATCCCTGTCCAGAGCACTGCCTTAGATGTTTGCCTTGTTGTCAGCCCTGGATGAGACAATATTTTCTATTGTGTTAAACAGGCAACATTAACTTTCTCCGGCCTTTGTATATGTATGTATGCATCTGTGATTGTGTGTGTATTATATATATGGAAATGCATGCAGTTTAATGTCTTAAAGTTTCATGAAATCAAAGCATAGAACAAATAAATAGTTGCGAATAAAACAAATAGTCAAGAAATCTTCAAGTGTACAAAATTGTAGATTTTTGTTTCATCAAAGTAGCCACCTTTTGCTGATATAAAAGTCAAACTGTGGTAACAATTTTGATTTAGAATGCCAGTCACTCTTCGCAAGTTAGCAATTCTGCCTCCAGCAAAAGAACTCCAGACCATCACATTTCCTCCTCCATTTTTTGACAGTTGTGTCACACACTGAGGAACCATCCTTTCACCAACTTGATGGCGTACAAACACCCTGAGTGTTGAACCAAAGATTTCAAAAATAAATTCATTAGCCCTTAAGACTTTCTTCCAGTCTGCAGTAGTCCACAGCCGATATTTCAAGGCTCTGTTTTGTCCTTAAAGGAAACCTGCAGCACAAAGTCTCTTCACAGTAGAAATGAGACTTGCTTTTTTGACCACTGTTAATAAGCTGTGTTTAAAGCTGTTGTGCTGTTAGGTGTCCATCAGGCAAACTGGTTGCCCTCCTTCATTCCTATCATAGTGTCTCTAGTTTCCAGTTCCATTTGGATGGTGTAGGACACCATCCATACTCACTGACACATTAGAGTTTTATTTTTTTGCAGTTTACCTAAATGAAAGGCCAGCACTTCTAAGGGTAATAAGTCTCTGTCTTATTTCATTTGTTAATTGCTGTTTTCTAGCCATTAATTTACAACTTTCTACAGTGTATTATTTTCCAAGTAGTACTTCAGAGGATGTAGTAATACAGTCTGTTGCAACTTTGCTTTAAGACACAGATACTGGGACACTTGTGCATATTGTTTGCTTCAACTTGCAAGGCTTAATTTACTTTAACTGCTTCAGAACCTTTAGGTTGTAACCTATTATGTGTTCCCTGATGAAGGCCCATTTGTAATTTTCTAAAATTTCCCTTTTTCCATGTTTGCTAACCTAAACTTTAAATTTAAACCTCTGTCAGTTTACTGCTTACAGTTTCACCATTTTAGGTCACTCATTGCATTTCAACTGACAAAGAAAAACTGGAAATACTTAGGTGTTCTAAAACTTATGACATGTTATGTGTGTATGCATGTGTATATATACAGTGTGTATGTGTGTAAAATTTTATGTATATGTGTGTTTGTTTATGAACATTCAAGGCAGTCCTGCCATTACCAACAAACACAATCCTCAATCACTGACAAGACATTTCATATTCATATATGCAGCTGTTGTAATATTTGGCACAAGTGCCAAGAAAAAAAAGATTTCCACACCTGTAACATTATTTCTAGCTGTGGTACTCCTTGCACCCTGACCCTTACCCCCAACCCTGTTTCCAGTTTGATTTTATGAAATAGGCATGAGTTGAAATTAAGTGGTCTATGTAGGTCAGTGGGACAAATTTTTGCAAGGGATTAAGGAGCATACTTGGAAAAAAGTCAATGCTTTAACATTGCCATATGTTCTCTCACCTCCCGGTTCCAAAAAACAGTAGCTAAGACAAGGTTTATCCACGCTGTAGGAAAGTTATTTACTGGTGAGTAAACCTTTAGTAATTGTTATATTTGTTACATTTTTTTGGTTTATACATTATTTTTAATTTCTCATTCTTTTTCATTACAATTTTTGTTTAGTATTTTTCTTTATTTTTTCCATTTTTTTTTTTTGGTATACATTCAATGTGCATTCTTGTGGGTTGATTCTTGATTGACCTTGCACTTATTGCCCACGTTTGATTGGCTTCCGTATATCAGCTGCACTTCCCTCCTGAATATCTAGCACCTCCTGCTGACAAAGACAGGAAGGAGAAAAAAAATAAGACCAACAAACACAAGAAACCACAGCTGGCAAAGGTAATATGTTCTCTTCATTATAATTATCATTGATTCTCCAAAGTTCAGTCATAATGGTCTTGTTTTAAATATAACATTATGCAATATACTTATTATATTTTGAAATCTTTCTGTGGCAAGTATCAGGGTAAGTGATTTTCTTTTTCTCTCCCAAATTACAATAAAATGTTATGTTCTTTGCTTTGTAAAGTATGATTTACAGTGCTGAGGAAAAATCAGCCATCATAAGTCCAGCTCTAGTGGTTTGTTTGTGTATCTGCAAATCTGTTGTTCATTGTAAAAGGAGAAGTGTATGTTGAAATACCATATAAATACAATGAAAAACTGATTCCTCCCATTAGGCTTTATAATAGAAAGAGTAGCATAAATTTTTTAAATGATTCTAGGGTTAAACTGTTTCAATTGTTAGCAACACAATGCAGAGTTTACATTTATTTATTTACTTCTACCTTTTGATTGTCTCTTAATTCGTATTTTGTGTGCACAGTCATAATATATTTATACCTTCACATGCTGTACACTGTAATATGCACTTCATAATCTTCATGCAAATAGAACACCCTTGAATGTCATCCGACTTTATGTTCTCTTCTCAAAAATCTGGCTTCCTGTCTTACACATAGTACTTATTTTGTCTTTTAAATGTTAGTGGATCACTCAGTCCTCCACAATCTAAACAGATGGAAATTTGTAATAGGTGATCAGTATGCTACGCACCATGCAGCGAAGCATTAAGTGGTGACCCACTTCTCATCCTTTCGGTTGAAGATTTGCTTGTGACCAGACATTCTCCTTAAGAATATTCAGGTAATATACGCCAGTCAGCCACAACAGTTGTGTAAGAACCCCTTGTGCTGCCAAAATAGCTCATGGATTCTACAAGACCTCTGAAGGTGCTCTATGATGTCTGGAACTGTTATATTAGCAGGAGATCCTCTAAAGTCCTGTAAGTTGCAAGATGGAGCCTTAATTTTTTACAATACATTTCTGAGCAATTTGTAGTGTGGCAAGGGGCATTATCCTGCTGGAAGAGGCCACTGTCTTATCTCAGTTATTCTGGAGGCAGCAACACACATTGTTGTAAAAGTGGAGCAAAAAAAGAACTCCATGTTGCACAATCTTCAGGTTAAGTAATGTTATGCAAATGACCACTTGCACACTTAGAACTCCATGTATAGCTCTGTCCACATATAGCTCTGATCCATCACGCACTTGGAGATTTTTTAACAGAACAGGCTCCTATCTCTCTCTATTATAAAAAAAAATCTTGGAAGGGAGACGAGACGTGATCTTCTCGGAAGACACTTAATAGACCTGCGAGACGAAAGAGATTGGTCATGGAATGTCTTGCGGGGACCTTAAATATGAGACTTGGTGCCAAGAGATTGTCCCAGGACCATCTCGCAGGGACGTGGAACATGAGATTCTTGCAAGTCACGCACTACTTACAACCATTTTAAAATAAGACCACGGTCATCAAAACTCTCAGTTGTGTAAAGGCTTTTAGCAGATGCAGATTCTCTGCTCTCAGCTCGTATAAAGCGTATAAGGACAATATGTTCTAGATGAAACGTCAACAACTAAGCGAAGAAGAAAGCAGCGCGGAGAAAAGAGACCTAAAAGCAATGGAGAGAAAAAAATGCAGATAAGATTTTATGAAAGCAGTGGAATTCAAAAGGCTCAAAAAAAACGATGGCACGATACACATGCAGAGCAAATTACAGAATATAAAAGCAGAAAAATTCAAAAGTATCAAAAAAAAAGATAGTAAAGATTGCATTAGCGCTAACAAAGAGAAATTATTACTCTGTGAAATAACAGAAAGGGGAATAGAGATTGAATACATGGACATAGGTGATATGTCAGAAGTATGGAAATATTATAAGGCTTTGAAGTTTAAGTCAAAGACTTGTAGATCGTCTAATTCGTGTTGCCATCAGGGAAAAGTAGTGTTTCTACACAATGAGGAAGCGTATCCACAAGAATTAAGATTTGATGTTTGGGGAAAGTGAAATCCACAAACAGTCAGTCAGTCATTTCCCAATCCGGTATATCCGAACACAGGGTCACGGGGGGTCTGCTGGAGCTAATCCCAGCCAACACAGGGCGCAAGTCAAGAACAAACGCTGGGCAGGGCACCAGCCCACCGCAGAATCCACAAACACTACAGGCAAAACATACGCGTCTACAATAATCTTTTCGCCTTTGCATCATTCAGTGTTCAAAACGTAGATTTACACAATAATGGACCATACGCTATGAGAATCTGTGGTCCCGCAACAATTAAAGCAATGACAAGTCTAATTTTGAAGAAACCACAGTTCAGTCAGGTGTATATTTAAGATCATGGAGAAATGATGCAAATTTCAACAGGCGAAAAGAAAGGTAATGTAGTATCTATTCTGCGAATAACATTAGACACCAAAGGAGACCTTGATAGGCCATTCGTATCAAAATGTTTACAGTTTCCCGTGAGAAGAACTTTTGCTATGACAATTAACAAATAATGGGGACAAACATTCAAAAAAGTCGGATTATTTATTAGAGAAAAAAACAATATTCACTCATCGGCAGGTATACGTTGCATTGTCACGATTTAAGTCCAAAAATGGAATCAAAATTCAATGCGATCTTGAAGATAAGGTAATTCCAAATATTGTTTTTACTGAAGCTTTAAAGTAAAAGTGCAAAAAATGAAATTGAAACAATTCCAAATAAAAAAACAAGCCTTTAAAATTGTATATCAGACTAATCAAACACGGGGGTTGGCGAGCAGGGGGTGGAGCCCCTAGTTTTTCTTAAAAACAATAACTATACAAGCAATAACGATGCACAATTAAAGGACAATACAAGGAAAGAAAAGACCATATGTGGCATTTCAACAAATTTATGTGACAATTCACCCTTTAGAGATGACCATAATAAAACTTAAAAGTTAAAAAGCTATTACAGGTTCAATTACCTTCAATTCTTAGTACTCTTATGAAAATCAGTATAACACTGAAAAGTTACTATCAGTTGTGAAAACCAATTGATGTGCAGCTTTGACAGTGCCAGCTGACTGTATAAATGTTTTCCAGATATGGGGAGTTCAGTCACAGTCTTGTCTCTTTCCCTGTTTCCATTCTATTTGCGCTGTCCAGAACAACCATTTTTGTGCAGTATCCCATGACGTATGGATCCTGCTTAGTTCATGGTGCCTCCTTTCTTCTCCTTGATCGGCTTGGACATCATAGGCCATTTAAATATAAATCTCAAAGAGCTAGGGTTTAAGGTTTTTTTTTTTTTTTTTTTTTTTTTTATTCATAAATTTTATTTCATTCACAATAATTGTCACTGTGTATTTACACTAGGCTATTTTTCCAATAAACATTTGGTCACAAAATAAGCATGCTTTCCAATATCCTCAAGGACACACTGTATGCATTGTCCTTGTAGGTAACCACACCTTGGTTGTTGCTAGACACTCACACATGAGTCTCCCAATACATCTTAAAATGAAATCACAGACCAGTATGATTGAGTGGCTGGGAATTTTAAACTTCATGACTTCTGGTCACTGGAGCATGCCGAGAGTATCCCCAACTCTCCAAGATCATGAGGTCTACAACTTTTTAAAAAAAAAAAAAAAATGTGGAAAGGTCATGTAGTATGACTGAGCCTTTAGATGAAAACTTTTATTGAAAGACATCTACATATATATATATATATATATATATATATATATATATATATATATATATATATATATATATATATATATATATATTCTGTAAGCCGCTGCAAGAGCGGCACGACACCCATGAAAGCACGCAGGAAGGAGCCACGCCCACACCCATGAATGCACGTAGGAAGGAGCCTCGCCCACCAACTCTAATACCATTGGATACGACGAAAACTCACAGAGCCACGCCCACCAAGTCGGACGCGACGCCTCGGAAAACACGCCGTCATGTGTTTGTCTGTGCTACAGTCCGCATGCAGCTCTGAGCCATGTTGACTTTTTGGTTACGACGCATGACTGCGTGCAACATCGCAAACTGTTTTACACGCTACATACAGCAATTCGCATCCGCGACAAACATGCGTCTTCTTAGATGGTCCTACAGGAACACGGAAAACGTTTCCCCGCCCACCAACACTCTTTATTCCCCGGCCCGCGTCCACCGCATCCGCGACAAACATGCATCTTCTTAGATGGTCCTGCAGGAACACAGAAAACGTTTCCCCGCCCACCAAAGCAGGACCATGTAAGAAGAGGCATGTTTGTCGCGGATGTGAATTGCTGAATGCAGCGTCTGAAACAGTTTGCGAGGGGTATCCCATGGGATCCTTAAAACAATCCTTTAAAACTGAGGTTAAAACACAATGAAGGAAGCAGTCTTTAAAAACCAATAAGCCCTGTGCCTCTGTTTCATTAGCGTCTCACCTGCTTCACCGATGCAGGCCCTGCAACAGTCGAGACGCTCTCTCAGCAGCTGACCTTCTCTGTGCCTGACTCCACTATAGGCTGCAACAAAATTATGAAAGTACGGGCGCATTTGTTTCACGCAAGCTATGTGTGTGGGTGGGTTGGTGTTAGTTAGTTAATTAGTTACTCGAAGGATTTCAAGATTTAATATGCACAAGCGGTAACACTGCAAAAGCAGCCCAAACCAGAAAAGACGGCTGGCAAAAAGTGGCCGACAAATTAAACGCGTGTGCATTGAACTTACTGAAAGCAGCGTTACGGATTTTGCAAATATTCATTTTTTTTCCCTCTGCTTAAAAAACATTTAAAAAGCGGCGTAGAATCGCTGAATGCAGCGTTTTAAACAGTTTGCGAGGGGTATCCCATGGGATCCTTAAAACAATCCTTTAAAACTGAGGTTAAAACAGAATGAAGAAAGCAGTCTTTAAAAACCAATAAGCCCTTTGCCTGTTTCATTAGCGTCTCACCTGCTTCACCGATGCAGGCCCTGCAACAGTCGAGACGCTCTCTCAGCAGCTGACCTTCTCTGTGCCTGACTCCACTATAGGCTGCAACAAAATTATGAAAGTACGGGTGCATTTGTTTCACACAAGCTGTGTGGGTGGGTTGGTGTTAGTTAATTAGTTACTCGAAGGATTTCAAGATTTAATATGCACAAGCGGTAACACTGCAAAAGCAGCCCAAACCAGAAAACACGGCTGGCAAAAAGTGGCTGACAAATTAAACGAGTGTGCATTGTACTTACTGAAAGCAGCGTTACGGATTTTGCAAATGTTCATTTTTCCCTCTGCTTAAAAAACATTTAAAAAGCGGCGTGATTATGCGGCGTATACTACGCCACGGGTTGGTATGCAACGTGTAAAACAGTTTGTTTGTCGCGGATAATTTGCCTTTTACTATTACACAAAGACAGTTTCCTGTTAATACTTCGTTACATTAATATAGCGGTGTTCTCAGTATTCAAAGCGCTATCCCACAGGGAGGAACCGGGAAGCGAAACCACAATCTTCCACAGTCTCCTTACTGCAAAGCAGCAGCACTACTACAGCGCCACAAGGCAGTTAAAGAATGCACCGGGCTCGATTTTGTTTTCACTTCTATTTACAGAGATCGGGTCGTAGATAGCATTGTTGCAATGTTACTTTTCTTGGTTGCTTATTACATTACGGATGTTTCACATGTTCATTTTTTCCCCTGTGCTTAAAAGACATTAAAAAAGTGTTTCTCAACTGTGACTCCGGAACATCTCAGTACGCAAGTTATATTATGCGTCAACAACGAAGACTCGCTACACCTTAATCTACAAGTGTTGACACTTAGCCCTACCGACGAAATAACTTTCACCAGCGTGGCCTTCTTCATCACAGACGATCCCGCTTTCAGTCACGGACAATTATATGTTGCTCTCTCCAGAGGTCTATCTTTTCATTCACTCACCGTGGTATCCACAAACCCACCTCCATTTGGACAACTGTGTCGTTCAGGAAGTGTTCACCCATCAATACATAATTATGCGGCGTATGCTACGCCGCGGGTTGGCTAGTTAATTTTTATCTTTTTAACTGGAAGTTGACTCTGATCTAGTCAGCAGAAGCTGTACTTTCACTATCATCTCTTCATTACTGTCTTATCATTGTCTGTGTCTCTGAGGAGCTCCAGGGTGAAAATCATAAGATCTTCTAGAGGTTGACTAACTCTAAAAATCAGTCTTTCAGAGCTTTAGGGGCCTCATGTATAAACGGTGTGTACGCACAAAAATGTTGTGTATGAACATTTCCATAAACAAATCGCGATGTATAAAACCTAAACTTGGTGTAAAGCCACACACATTTTCATGGTAGCTCCAACCCTGGTGTACGCAAGTTCTCCGCTCAGTTTTAGAAACTGGCAGCACCCAGCATCAAAGCAGTGCTACTGTTCCTGTGTGGTTACCCCTTTTTTTTTTTTTTTTTGATCCACATCCGTGACGCGGCTTTATCATATACACTGAAACTAACTGCATATTGTTTATTAGTTTAAGACATCTGATTGTAATTAACCTGTAACAATATAATGGTCCAGGGAATAGCCAAAGTATTCCAAATACCATAACTGCTTTAGCGTTGTTACTCTCACTGCACCTTCTTTTTCTTCTTTCAGCTGCTCCCGTTAGGAGTTGCCACAGCGGATCATCTTTTTCCATATTACTCTCACTGCACCACTCAGAGTATTTATATCACTATATCTGAGTGGGGAATCACAGATCTACAGTAGCTGATCGGAAAGAGAATTATCGGTATACAGCATCAAGCACATGCTGCCTCAGCCATGCTGACTATTGAACTGCTCTCAACGGCTAACGCTTCAAAGCCTTTCCTGTACAGACCTCGCGGTTCAGAAACAGTTTCATCCCAAGAACTATAAACGCACTCGGTCCAAGTGCTCCTTGTAGAACTGTTTGTACCTATAAGTACAATTACCTCACTGTAAACTTGCGATACATTTATAATATTGCACAACCTGAGCCACTATAAAGCGCATATCTACATATGATGACAACATCATTTTTAAGATGAAATGCAGCAAAATGTTTATTATATTATACAGATAAAACTTTAACTTCATTTAAATAATCTATATTGTTAATAATTAAACATGTGAGGACACGGTGCCGCAGCGCTAGCGAGGAGCTGGTGCTCTGTTCACGGATTGTTCCTGCCTCGCGCTGTATTCTTGCTGGTGCTGGCACGAAACTGGAAGGATAGATCGATAGAATAATTAAACACATACTACAAAGATATTTCAATGTTCCTTAAAAGTTTTGAAGAATGGGCGTTCTGAGCTTACAGATGGCTTAATGTCTATTACAGAGATGATTGTGCGGCGATTGGGTATTTGGAGAAAGAAAAGTAAGGACAGGAATTGGAGGTTAGTATGTTTGAAAGAGACAGTTCTGCTACAATAATGTATTTCATCGAAGGTCACACATGGCGCAGCAAGCATCTTGCGTGAGACATGAACAATCACTGCACCACCGTGTTCCCATGTTTAACAACATGCTTTAACTCCTATCATCATGAAAATGATATCACATATACATCTCAGTATTTTAATTATTCAGAGAGCTGTAATATTACGAATGTAATGGATTCTGTGTTCTGTCGGAGGAAGAGAAAACCCGGAAGCACGTAGTGATTCACACACACAGAGCACATAGAAGATCAAATACAAAACAAAGCATTTAACATGTTACTTTAGTTACGATGGGATTTGAGAAACTAGTAAATTAAACTATTTTAAGATGAAGTTAATGATGATCTACTTTATTGACAAAATAAAATATGTGATTAAAGTGGAAATGTCGAGATTAAACTTGACATTTTGTGCTTTTTTTCCCCCCACTGTGTGCCTTTTTTTTTTTCTCTGTATCATAATAAGCTTTCATATGACACTCAGACGGTGGGCTACGACTCACCTTTTCACGACGACTTTGATATCTGACAACTTTTTTATTTCGGGCACTGTGCGAGTTTGTGAACTTGAGCTTTTGAGTTTCTCCGACACGCTATGTCACTTGATCAACTTACTTTTGTTGTTTATACCACTGTTTAAACCAACAAATAGTATGTTTTTTCCTTTCCTCCACTTGGTAGTCGCTGAAATTCTTCCATTTTCCCTCGTGCTTTTGCCATTGTCTTTTCACAGAAGGCTGAGCTTAAGGGCTATTTATATTGATTTTCATATTCAAAGAGGCATAATTCTGGGAGGAGTTGGGGCGGTACAGCAGGAGCGTGCACGTGTGTTACTTTTCACGCTGACCAGGATTTATATAGTGGAAGAACGTGGAAGTTGGCGTTCGCACAGATTTATGCATCTGGATTTTTTTGTGCATACGAACATTTTTGCTTTTGTGCTTACGCCATATTATAGTGGGAGTTCTTCACATGGCGTCATACATGAGGCCCCAGGTCTGTGCCAGTTAGAGCACCATTTTCAAAATATAATTTAGTATTTCAGTAAAGGATACGAGTACCTAAAATCTGGTGGAAGATGGCTGTATCAAATTATCTCCAAGCCAAACATTCAAAGTAAACTTGTTCATCAACCTAAATCCTCACACAGTTATCCACATACACAAAATGGTGACATGGATGTTGGAGTGTACTTTGATTTTTCCATTTTTTTTCTTTCAAATTTGTTAAAAAAAATACCCGGTTTTTGTCTTTTTGAAACTGGGACTAAATGGGACGCTAATACTCCATGGGATGGCCATTAGTTCTTATAAGCCATTTCAAGCATTAAATTAATTCATTAAGTTAGTACCAGTATACTCTTTGTACATACAAAAAATATTATGATCATGAGAAGATTTGTTGCTAAGCAGTAAAGATTTAGTCAGAATTTGGTGGGAAGCTTACCTGTTGGATATAACATTAATAGTAATATAAGCTCTGTGTATCTTCACTAAATGTACAGTTATGTACAAGTCATGCTGCCCTTTCATTATGAATATGTTCCTTAAAGGATATGTTCACTGTTTTTCCAGTCAAAGTTATTTCTTCACAGTCATAATGTATATTAATTTGCCACGTGAAATTGTATTCTAAAGTAAAGGATATTTTACAAATTTATAAATAAATAACTTGCCTGTTGTGTTTTATAATGGAGCTAATTAGTATTGGGATCTTAAAGTAAATAAAAAAATAAATAAAAACAGACTTACTGAGTAAATCTGTTTCTGAGGCTTGCTTGTGACCACCAAAGCTAACTGGAAACAATAATTTTTATCATAGATTCTTAGTACTATTTTTTCGAGGTAAAGATATATTTGTTAGTTTAGAACAGTGTTTCCCGAACTCGGTCCTGGTGAACCCCTGTGACTGCAGGTTTTTGTTCCAACCAGCTTCTGTTTTTAATTGAACTCCTGGGCTAATTAAGTGAACTGATATTTCCCAAGTTCTGTGTTTAGGGAACAATATAGAAACTAGTCATTTAGCCCGTTACAATAACGGGTGCTAGAACAGTAGTACATAAACATTAGTAGGAACAGTCTATATTAAATGGCAAGGGCCTTTGACCTCATTCTTTTTGTTGGTCGTATTTTTCTTTCTTTCAGCCTTTCTTTTGTTGATGTTTACTTGCTGAGCTGACCGTTCTTTGTGGGCTGCCGCCGTGTATTGTGTGTCTTTAATTTTCTGTAACAGTAATACTGTCTTGTACATCCGCTGGTTCGTACGTCCGTAATATACCTTTAATTTTCTCTGGCGGTAATACAGGAGTGCGCGTCAGTAATATGCCTTTAATCTCCTCTGACAGTAATACTGGCTTGTATGTGGCTGTAATATGCGTCACTGTATTGTGTACCTTTAATTTCCTCTCGCAGTGATACTGGTTTGTATTTCCGTAAACCGCCTCTAACTTTCTCTGACAGTAATATCGCGCATCACACCATGCCCCGCACATGCGCACTTCACCAGAAGACACACACACACGGACACCTGGACGCACAAAGGGATTTTATTAAAGAGGATTAGAAAACTAAGTTTGCTTAAAAAAAAAAAAAAAAAATTTAAAATGTACCAAGCAGTTATATAAGAATGGTTTTTTTTTCTTTTTCAAATACTGTTGTATTTTCATCTTGATTTTCATTCTACTTTTCTAGGTCTTCTAATTGTTTAATTAATCCATTTTTTTACTCATTAGTGGGTCGGTTGCTAAAGTACTTGTAGCCTTTGATTATTTAGTGTTGTTTGCCTGCGTGTCTGCTCTGCTCGTTTTAAATTGTCATTATTAAGATACAACAAAGGGGGAAAAACTGCACAGAGAAAGGGCAAAGTATAATGATATCAACAAAAGAGAGTTAAGCATTTAAATATATAGTAAAAGCAGAAATATTTCTAAATGTCTTATAAATGTAAAAATCATGCTGCTATGCTTTTCTGAATGTTGAATAAAAGAAAATAAAATACCAGCTAATTAAAGGAGATCAGTGCTATCAGATGTTGTCACTGATTAGGAATCCGGTTGGAACAAAAACCTGTAGCCATAGGGGTTCACCAGGACCGAGTTTGGGAAACACTGGCTTAGAACAATCCACTCCCTAACCCCTTTTGTGAAGCTGTATTCTGCCTTTTATCATACACACTCAAATCATTTGTTTTTTCCTAGACAGTGCCTAGTTTTCACTTTACATTTTGTGTTTTGCATAGCTAATTGAGTGAGATTCACAAGTGGCCATGTCATAATGAATGCCACATGAGTTTCATTGTTCTTTACACACATAATGAATCTGGACCATACTGAGTATGCTGCATTGTATTTTTAATAAAAGCTTAGATTTTTGAAAGATAAACACAGAGAGAGAATGTTCAACCTCCATTCAGAATATGTGGCAGAAATTACAGCTCTGTAGTATTACTCTGTATATGCTAAAACATCTGTACTAAACTTGCTAAACTTCAGCGTGATTAAAACTAAATGTGTGCATGTAATGGATGTTCAGTTCTTCTCACTTGATTACAATGCTTCTCACAATATATCACCAAAACACATCTGTGTTATCATTCCAGGAGACAATATCTTTGCAGAATAACAAAATAAGCTTCCTTATAGTGAAAGAACATAAGTGGTCATTATTACGTTTTTCAGTGATTTATTGTCTAGTTTTATACAGATCAAAAACATCAACTCTCAACTGTGAAACACTTGGTGATAATTTTTGATGTAAATTAACACCCCTGGATCTGAAATGTTTGCTCCATAGGATAATGAGCAGCTAAGTGAAGCACACAGGTGGTCTACTTTAAAATGACTAAATGTTTTGCTTTTTTTCTTCTGAAAACAATATGAATACTTTGTTTGGAATATGTGCGCAATATCAATATTCAATAACAATTTTGGCTTGAAAAATTGATGTATTTGGTAGGTCTTAATGCTTTTTATTCATGTTTGGGCTCTAGTACCCATTAGCTACATTGTAAAATACAAGAGCAGCCTAGTTGTTTTTTTTATTTATAAAATGCTTCACTTTAGAATGCAACTTCATGTGGCAAATTAATATATACCGTGATTGTGAAGAAATAACTTCAATTTGAAAAACCCTGAACTTATCCTTTAACACTATAAACTATAGGCATCATACTCTGTTTGGCATAGTTAAGTGTGTTATCAGGCTGAATAAAATAGTGAACTTGTAACACCAAGCACAGCAAGCATTGCTTCATTCTCTAAACAAATCTTGCACATCCTGTGCATGGTAATTTGGCCCTTTGACAAGTGGGAAGCAAGGCGTGTTCCCTAATGAGAAGTATTTCAAATGGCACAATACAATCCTATGAAAAAGTTTGGGAACCCCTCTTAATTTTTTGGATTTTTGTTTATTATTGGCTGAGCTTTCAAAGTAGCAACTTCCTTTTAATATATGACATGCCTTATGAAAACAGTAGTATTTCAGCAGTGACATTAAGTTTATTGGATTAACAGAAAATACGCAATATGCATCATATCAAAATTAGACAGGTGCATAAATTTTGGCACCCCAACACAGATATTACATCAATAGTTAGTTGAGCCTCCTTTTACAAATATAACAGTCTCTAGACGTCTCTTATAGCCTTTGATAAGTGTCTGGATTCTGGATGGAGATATTTTTGACCATTCTTCCTTACAAAATTTCTCCAGTACAGTTAAATTTGATGGCTGCCGAGCATGGACAGCCTGCTTCAAATCATCCCATAGATTTTCAATGATATTCAAGTCGGGACTGTGACGGCCATTCCAGAACATTGTACTTCTCCATCTGCATGAATGCCTTTGTAGATTTCGAACTGTGTTTTGGGTCATTGTCTTGTTGGAATAACCAACCCCTGAGTAACTTCAACTTTGTGACTGATGCTTGAACATTATCCTGAGGAATTTGTTGATATTGGGTTGAATTCATCCGACTCCCTCAACTTTAACAAGGGCCCCAGTTCCTGAACTAGCCACACAGCCCCACAGGATGATGGAACCTCCACCAAGTTTGACAGTAGGTAGCAGGTGTTTTTCTTGGAATGCGGTGTTCTTCTTCTACCATGCAAAGTGCATTTTGTTATGACCAAATAACTCAATTTTCGTCTCATCAGTCCAAAGCACTATGTTCCAAAACAAATCTGGCTTGTCTAAATGAGCATTTGCATACAACAAGCGACTCTGTGGCGTGAGTGCAGAAAGGGCTTCTTTCTCATCACCCTGCCTTACAGATGTTCTTTGTGCAAATTGCGCTGAATTGTAGAACTATGTACAGATGCACCATCTGCAGCAAGATGTTCTAGCAGGTCTTTGGAGGTGATCTGTGGGTTGTCTGTAACTGTTCTCACAATCCTGCACATATGCCTCTCCTGTATTTTTCTTGGGCTGTCAGACCTGGGTTTAACAGCAGCTGTGCCTGTGGCCTTCCATTTCCTGATTAGATTCCTTACAGTTGAAACTGACAGTTTAAACCTCTGCGATAACTTTTTGTAGTCTTCCCCTAAACCATGATACTGAACAATCTTTGTTTTCAGATCTTTTGAGAGTTGCTTTGAGGATCCCTCACTCTTCAGAGGAGAATTAAAGGGAAGCACAACTTGCAATTGACCACCTTAAATACCTTTTCTCATGATTGGACACACCTGTCTATGAAGTTCAAGGCTTAACGAGCAAATCCAACCAATGTGGTGTTGCAAGTAATCAGTATTGAGCAGTTACATGCATTCAAATCAGCTAAATTACAAGGGTACCCAAATTTTTGCACAGCCAGTTTTTCACATTTGATTTAATTTCATACAAATAAATACTGCTTCACTAAAAATCTTTGTTAGGAAAACACCCCAGTACTCAGATGTTCATAGGAAATGAAAGACATAGCACTGTTATCTTTTTTTGTTGAAAGTAAATTATTATGCAGGCTGAGAGGGTTTCCCAAACTTTTTCATATGACTGTATATACATCTGCATATGGATGATAAATATAGAAAGCTCAGAATATGTATAATTAAATTTTATCTCCAAATCTGATATTCTTCACTGGGTGTAATATTATGACCTTTTGGTGTCCTCATTCATAGCATAATTTTTTTTTTTTTTTATACCTTGAATGCTTTGGATTGCATTTAGTAGCAGATGGTTGCCCCAGCCATCAATATAGCATTATTGTGAATTATTTTCTTGGGAATTTTTTTATAAATCCTTTGTGTACAGTGAAACATCCATTCATTTTGCTTTATGTACAAGGCACTAAAAAGCAAGATCATTTATAAGCTGCTTGGATGTGTTTTCATTTGGTTAGCTGCTTTAAAATTAGAATGTAGAAATTCAGTGTTAATGGGTTTTAATGGCGTCTTAGTAGTGTTTTGACTCTTCATATTCTAATTCTTGCTTTAGGTACTGGCATATTGCATCTAATTTCTGCTTGTAATTAGAGGTTATTGTTAATAAGTAGAGAGAGCCAACTATTCGGTCTGACTTTTTGAACTTTTGTGTATCTAGGTTGTTGTCCCTACTCCACCGACTTCAGCTGCAGTTTCTTTTCCTGTGGCAGCTCCTCCAATGCCACCACGTCCTTTCACTTCTGTACCACGGCAAATGCTGAGTGGAGATGCACCTGAGGAAGAGAGTGATGGTGAAAGTGATCGAGAGGAAGAGAGAGGAGAGGGAGAGGAAGCTGAATTGGTCATTGACATTCCCAATGAATAATTATTTATTGCATGCTGAATTACAACCATTTTGAACAATCTGTAGCAATATAAACGTCTTCTGTGATCTGAAGGTGTTTTGAAAAAATATTTGTTTTCTATAAAGCATTTTGATTCACTATGAGTTGTAATACAGGAGTCGTTTGTGAAATCATTGGCTTGTCAAAACATCCATAGTTTTGAGGTTTTTTTTTGTCATACTGCACATGGTTTTGTAAACTTTAAAATATGTTCAGTGTAGTTGATGTTTGTTTTGTTCTTTTAATTTAGATCAAATTACAGTACACTTTTGCGTGCTTTAGAATCAATGTAATTTTCAAACATAAACAGTAGGAGGAGCTTTGCAGACATGTGCAGCATTTCCTGTAAGTAAATTAAGTCTCCTGGAAAGGAAGAAGGCAAAGGAATTAAAAAAAAAAAAAAAAAGTTAAGTACATCACTTCCAGGTATTTAAATAGGTATTATGATAGTTTCATGCCTTTTAAGGAAATGAATGAGCAAGGGCAAGTCTATTAAAGATAAAGACAGCTTCAGCAGCCAGCATAATAAGTGTGATGTTATGGATATGCACCCTATAACCTACTTCCGGAAACAATTAAGAAGGATAATTGGACATAGTAGTGCTAAAGAAAGTCCAATGAAGAGCAACAACACTGACTCCAAGATTGAAAATTATGAGAAATTTCAGCTTACTTTAAAATGAATTCTTCAAAAATAATGCAGCAACACGAAAACTTGTTAAGGCCAAATTCTACACAACTGTTCAATTTTTTCCCACATGGAGAACCATAGAAGTATGGAATGAATTACAAATAAAGTGGGACTCAGGACTTTGAGTCGTTTTGAATGTCCCTATTGTTACTTGGGAGAGAAAAGGTAAATGGGATTGGTGTGCTTGTTAGACTAAATGATCTGTTCTCATCAAAATGGGTCTGACATTTTAAAAAAAACTCTGTATTTGTAGCTAAGATGATAATCTCCATGGATAGACCAATTTCAATGCTGAGAATAGCACCGCGAAAAGATAAATTTGCTTACAGTTATGTCTCAAAGCCACAACAGTAATTAAAATAACTACAACAACTCAAATCAGTTAGGATACAAATGGTAATTTTGTAGTTTGCTTGTAGCTGGTTTGACTTTGTGTCGAATGAGCAGTTGCTCATGGAGTCCCGAATGAGGCACATTACCTGCATTGTGAGGGAGCGTCAGTTAACAGCACTACGTTCATGTGGCGTGTTTTCCTGAGGGTGAGCCAGCTCGTAGGATCCTCATTGATGGGGACCCAAGTGGCTAGACCAGGCCAAGGGGTCACCCATATAACACCTGGCTGCGGCAGATAGAGGGTCATTTCCAGAGTGCGGGACTGGACCACATGTCTGCCCTGGGGGGTTGCCAACCGAGATCCTGAGTTGTTTTGCTGTGTGGTGGGTGCGGCAACGCACTGTACCAGTGCATGCTGTCCAACTTGACTTGACTTGTAGTAATTAAGCTTTGAGCATTCAAATCTACAATCATCACTGTTTATAGACAATAAAAGTCAAGAGACTAACGTAATAGCCAGATCTGGTGCCCCAGGATGTCCAGGGTCCAGTAGTTGTGGGTTTTCAAAAATTCCTTATTTGAAAATTTACAATAATTTTATTTTGTTATAGTAAAGCTATTAGTATCTATCTTGGGGATTTATCACCTTGTTCCAGAAGTGTCCGGAAAACTTTTTTGGCCATTCTCCTTGTAGGGCCTAAGAAATGCATCCTTACACATTTATATAGCAGAAGAAAAAAATAAAGGGCCAACAGTGCATAATAAAAAAGAAAAGCAAAAACTAACAATCATAGTAATAAGCAGAAATTATAAAGTACTGTATATATTGTACATGGCAAATCAAGGGTAATCAATGTCAGTCGTGGAGAGCTGCAGGTTTTTGTTCCAACCCAGTTGCTTAATTAGAAGCCAATCCTCCCCAATAACTGATATTTCATTTCATGGCTTTTTAATGTTTTAACTCTGCCATGTCAGTTCATTCTTATATTGTAATTTTTTTTCCTTCCATTTCTGTTAGCATCTAAGTGCTACTAGATGAGTAATATTCAGTTCTTCACTTTCTCTTCAGTTTCCTTCCAAGTACTTTATTAAACCAAATAGTGATTGATGAATACACACGGATGGAAATGGAGACAAGCTAAACAACAAACTAGTGATGTCATGTGAAATATCTTAAGGGTGTTTGGACTAGCAAATAGGACTGGTGTCTTAGCAACACATCTCCAAAACGGTAACTCCCACACAAAAAAAATAAAATGGTATCTCAAGAGACTGGTTAATTTTTACATTTTTATAAATTTTTTCAACATTTAAAATACAACACTAATACTGATTTCTTGGTCATCAAATCCCCAGCCATAATCCATATTGAAAATTAAAAGTTTAATAAAAAAAAAAAAAAATTCAAAGCAGATCATGATATTTCTGGCTTGTATTCCCTGCTTCACATCCCCCTTAGTACTTTTATGGGGTCAAGATCTGGGCTTTGACTGTATTATTATATAACCCTCTATTTTCTCATTTTGAGACACTCTTTTATATTGTAGATTTGTTACACTGTTTTGGGTAGTTAATAACTACCCAAAAGCCGAAGCTGAAACAAAAGTGGACGTAACACTAGAATAACTACTAGTTATTCTAGTGTTACGTCCACTTTTGTTTCAGCTTCGGTTTTTTTTTTCCACAGATGGTGTCACATTCTTGTCAAAGACTGTGGTACAAAGTGGAATTCAAGGTTGGCTCTATGATTGCATGCTGGCTCAGAAACACTAAAGCTGCCCCACACAGTTGTAACTTTGCCTCATTCACCCAGAATACACTGTTCAAGTAAGCCTGTTTACCTCGGTGTTATTGAGTAACATTCAGCCATGCATATTCTTAAGTTGAATTAGGAGTGATTACTTGGTAACTGGCATTTGAATCTTTCTCCATATATAAACAGTGGTCAACTACAAATTGCTTGGAATTGGCTTTAAAACATGTTCTAGACTCCTAGGCATCAATAATCTTCTTTCTAAAACCCTCAAAGAGCTCTTTTGATCGTGACAGCTGCTACAACCAAACCACACCACAGCCATTCTATGTTTATATATTTTGGGGTATTTCATATAAATGTCTAATGATGTTGTAACTATTTGTGTCAGCGCGGAGACACCCGATTCTGATTTTAGGCATTTAAGGCAATGCTAAAGGTGGGATTTTTTTTTCCAGCATAAGAAAATTAAAGTTTTATTGATTTTAATATTTAATCCGATTCTTCAATGTTATTTTTTTTTTTAATTACACCAACTTAATCTATCAGTAATATAAAAAAGACAAACCTTACCGTGAGATGCATTTACATTTTTGATTAAAAAAAATCCTAATTTTCCTTTGAACACTTTAATACACTTCATATAACCTTAATCAACCTCAGAGACAAAATGCATACTCTTCTCTGGCCAGTTTAAGTGGTTATTTATCAATATGGTTTTCTTGTCTGTAGAAATTAGATCATACCATTCTTAAAGTAAAACGTATTGCTCAACTGTGTGTTCCTATCCTTTGCAATACAGTCACTCTATGGTTATTAGGGGTTTCAGGTTTGACCCTAACCTCCCCTAAACATATTTTATGATAAATGCTAATGATTAATTTTAGACAGTGTGACAGGAGGCCACAGAAGCTTTTGAAAGGTACTGTGTTAAATAAAGATTGTTTGTGGAGCTAAGCCAACCATGGACCTTACCTTAATATCTCTGCTACCATTCCTTAATATCCATCAGCAGTGAGCACTTCACATGTCAAAACTAACATATGCCTATACTCAGACAGGTCAGACCAGGGTAGTGAAACCGATCAGCTTATAGGCAAGTTTGGACTGTAAGAGAAAACTGGAATACCATGAGGAAACCTGTAAACATGCAGAAGAGGATGCACCTTGGGAGAAAAGGTACTGCCCCAACATGCTAACTCCAAAGTGTTTTCTTGTTACTCTCAGTAAATCTGAATGACAACAATCACCATGAAAATTTTAAAATTAGGTTACTATAGGCACAATTGATTTAGGAGCTAGGCACCAGTTTACACCAGCAGGTTATTAAAATGTAATGTTACAGCACCATCTAGAGGCAGTGTGTAGGTTTCATAGGGGAAAAAAAATAACAGCCTTCAAAGGATAAGTTTGGTGTTTTTTAAGTTGAAGTTGAGGCCGTTTAACTATAAAAAGAGTTAAACATCTGTTATTTGTGAAGCAGGAATATTCTGATCATTCTGCATCCCTGGTCACTGATCAGCATCCACGAGAAATTGCACAACTCCAGTGTTTTCCTCTATGCAGAGAATCATCCTTTCAGCAAACAGGACTCTTGTGCAATCTTTTCAATGCTGAACCACCTCCAAGCAAGTGAGGATGATCCACGTCTTGCAATTACATCTAACGACGTAGATTGCAAGGCTGTTTTATGCCCATGCACGCCTAGGCACTTGCTTTGTGCACATGCAGTAGTCTGTCCTGTTAGGTTACATGAGACAGTGAATGCGTGGACTCTCGAGGAATGTTTTTGATTGTTTTTTGCACAGTGAGTGACATACTTGGTAATATCAGCTCGTACATCGTTAAAACAACAATCAAGATATTATTGCAGAGGACACATATCGCACACTCCTGACGTAAATATGGGAGTAAATCAAATCAAAACAAAACCAACCATTTGGCACAAAAAGTATATGATTTGGTCTGTCTAGAGGGAAGCCACACACCAGGGGGATGAAAGGTTGATGCACAGAAAGTGCTGAGCTATTGTTCACGGCTGGTCTTCTTTTAAAATGGCTGAATCTCATAATATTGGTGGGGTATTTTGTTCAAAATTTATATGTATAAACTATTTTACAATGTATGTGCAATCACAAGACACGGACCAAAACTTGACAACTATCTTGGCTTGAAAATTAATGTATTTGGTAGGTTTTTAAGCTTTTTATCCAAGCACAATAGACTACAATGTAAAGTATCAAATATCAATGCAGGCAAGGTATATTTTTAAATGTATAGAAACCAATTAACTTCAGAACACAATTATGTGTAGCAAATGCACATATGGCAAGTTTCTGAAGAAATAACTAACTTGAAAAACATAGAATTTATTCTTTAAGAGGATAAGCTTGTCATGACAAAGATAAATAAGGGCCTGACAGTCATGCTTGTCCCACACTAGATATGAAACAATTAAGGCAGATTGTTTTTTTGATTCCCTGTAATTAACAGCTTTTTATTTTCACACACCCACAGTTGATCAGTTCATCTCCTACAAAGGGACTGTTTAACTTTCATGAAGCTCTGTTTATTTACCACTAGGATGAGGTATGTATATTGAAATTTGGAATTACTTCTGTGAAATAGCATTACCGCTAATTAGTCTCCTCAACTATTTCCACTCTTTTTTATGTATTTTATAAAAGAATTAATATGGACAAAGCTGGCAGCACTGTGACAATTACATTTTTTCATTTATCCAATGCCTTCAATACCATCTAGTCATCTCTGTTAACAGGTAAGCTCAGAAATACGCAGGTGGATTGGTGTTCTGCATAATAGACTATCAGACAGACAGCACTATGTGAGTCTCAAGACTGTGTTTGTGATATGGATATGAGCAACACTGGAGCACCACAAGGAACAGTCCTCTCTCCTTTCCTCTTTACTCTGTACACATCATGCCACTGGAAGACATTCTCAGATGACTCTGAACTTATGGAGTGAACTGATAAGGGGAGTGTGACAGAGTACAGGAGTCAGGTGGAGAACTTTGCTTCTTGGTGCAAAGAGAATGGTCTGTAACTTAACATCATGATAACCAAGTACCAAGTAACTTGTTATTGACTTTTGCAGCACCAAACAGCCTCTGTATCTGGTCACTATTCAGGATGTAGAGGTGGTTCACTACAAGTACTTGGGGACCATATCAATGACTGGTTAGACTCATCTCATAACACGGGAACTATATAAGAAAGGGCAGAGCTGGCTTTTTTAATTTAGAAAACTGCTTTCCTTTAATGTGGCATCCTTAACCTCCTCTACAACTCTGTGATAGCCAGTGTGATTTTCTATGCTGTAGTGTGCTGGGCTGGCAACATCACTTCAAGAGAACCCTGCAGAATCAACAAGTTAACTAAAAGGGCAGGCTCAGTAATAGCATGTACTCTGGACCCCTTGGAGGTATTAACAAAGAAGAAGATTAAAACATTATGAACAATGTTGTACACCCTCTCTCTGACACACCACTAAGAACTTTCAGCCAAAAAATTATTCAGCAGAAGTGTGTCAAGAAATGCTGTTGGGGCTCTTTTATACCAACAGTAATATACTGTACCTGCATAATTCTTTCTACTCATTCTGTTGTATGTTCTTACTCCAGTGTGAGTGTATATATATTTATTTATCTACCTATTTATGCATTTATTTATTTAAATAGGTTCTGTAAAATGCTAAACAGCCCCTCGAGACAAATAAAAAACTATCTATCTATAGTCATACTTATATTACAAATTCTGATTTGAATCAATGCTGTAGTAGCATTTAATCTGGAGTTTAATGTAACACCCAAATGGAGACAATTAACCTAACATGCAAGATTTTGAGATATGAAAAAAACTGGAGGAAGAGGAAATGCAGATTACAAACATAGAATGAATGGGGCATTAGAACCCAGGACACTGAGTCACTGAAGCAGATGCACTAACCACTGCATCACCATACTTCCTATGACATCTAAAAATACTGTTTTTTACTTGCTGTTGATTTTGTTATTTAACAATGTTTACATGAATTAAGTTAAAAGACACTCAATCCAGTGCTGACTTAATCTTTGCAGTAAGGCTGAAGAATGAAGCAAATCCCTATGCCACCTCTGATTGGCATACTCAAGATATATGTTAAGCACATATTAATGTCACTATTCTGAGAAGATGTGTAAGTAACTGTTTCATCATACTGCGTACACATTATGACAGTTTGATATATCTTAAATACACAGTTTCTGATTTGGTGTCATCTGATCAAATTCAACCACAGTGTAATTGCACCTAATGGTACTAAGTTAGCTGTACCACTTTTGTCATCCCTATAATGGGAGTCCATACATAAAATTACCCCCACCATAAAAAAAGAGAATGAATATATTCCAGTCAATCCATTTTCAAAACCATATCTTCAAGAAAACAGAAAAGATATAGAAGCAATTCAATTAATAAAATGTTAGGAACAAACCAAATTTTGAAGAACTGCAATTCAGAGCTCATTTAACACTACAAGAACATTTATTTATAGCATGTTTTCATGTAAAATGTAGCTCAAAGTGCTATACAAATTTAAATAAAAGGAAGTTAAACAAGATTAGGCATAATATTATACTGTATGTAACAAAGAAAAAGGTAAGTTCGAATGACTAGAAGGACAGAAATAAACAAAAAACTCCAGTTAGCCTGGAGAAAAAAAAATATGCAGGGATTCCAAGGCCAAAAGACCACCCAGCCCCAACTGGGCATTCTGCCTAACATAGATGTTCCAAATCAGTCCTTATGGTTTTCAGACTTCACATGGAAAAACCTGAAGATGATGGTGGTCATGTGGACACCCATTATTCAATCCATAAACTCAGGAGGCAGCATGGTACCTAGATCTGGTGGTGGTGGCGGCGACATGCCACCACAGAAGAACCAGAAAATACAGCATAGAATCATACAGATTAATAGGGAATTGCAGAACCCAGAGGAAAATGATAATTGAATGCCCATATAGCAATGATACAACTAAAATGTAGCCATTTTAAAATAATGGGTTTTAGTAGTTTTTTTTAAATTGTTCTACAGTATTAGTCTGGCGAATTTCTATTGGAAAAGTATTCCAAATTTTAGGTGCATAACAGCAAAAGGCTGCTTTGCCACTTCTTTTCAGGTTGGCTCTTAGAATTATAAGCAGTTCTTTAGTTGAAGATTGGAGGTTACGACTTGGAATGTAAAGGGACAGACATTCCAATATATAGGATGGGACGGGTGAGATTATTTAAGGCTTTGTAAACCATTAGTAGTATTTTAAAATCAATTCTAAATGACACAGGTAATCAACGCAACAAAGCTAAAACTGGTGAAATGTGCTCAGATTTTTCTAGTTAAAATTCTTGCTGCTACATTCTGCACGAACTCTAACCGATTGATATCTATCTTAGGTAGTCCTGTTGTAATGCATTACAGTAATCTATTTTGACTAAAAACAAAAGCGTGAACTAATTTTTCAGCATCTTGTAAAGTTATGAGAAGTCTAACTTTAGCTATATTCCTTAAGTGAAAAAATGCAGTCCTAGTAATCTGATTACTATGTGATTTAAAATGTAGGTCAGAGTCAATAGTTAACCCTAAATTCTTTACCTCTGACTTGACTTTTAAGCCCAAGGGATCAGGTTTATTTCTAATACCCTCACTATATCAATTTTTGCCAATAATCAAGATTTCTATTTTCTCCTTATTTAGTTTCAGAAAGTTACTGCTCACCCATTCGAAAATACAAGAAAGACACAGGATCAGAGAGCAAAGAGCGTCAGGGTCATCAGATGCTATTGATAAACACATCTGGGTGCCATCTACATAGCTGTGGTAATGGAAGCATAGAGATCGAAAAGAGCAGTGGACTCAGAATAGATCCTTATGGTAGGCCATATAAAACATCATAGGTCTCCAATGTATAATCACCACAACGAACAAAGAATTTTCTACCTGTTAAGTAAGACTGAAACCAAATTAAGATGTTGCCAGAGAGACCCATCCATTGACTAAGGTGATTTATAAAAATACTGTGATTGGTTTCAAATGCTGCACTCAAGTCTAAGAGAACAAGAACAGACATATGGCCTTAGTCCGCATTAATCCGCAAGTCATTTACTCCTTTAACCAGTGCATTTTCTGTACTGTGATTTGTTCTGAACCTGACTGAAACTTCTCAAGAATAGAATGTTTATTCAAGTAATCATTTAGTTGCATGTTTACTGCCTTTTCTAGAATTTTACTTAAAAAAGGTTGATTAGATATTGGTCTGAAATTGTCAAAAACATTGGAGTCAAGATTATTTTTCTTGAGCAGAGGTTTGAAAACTGCAGTCTTAAGACAGTCAGGGAAGACCCCTGTATCTAATGATGAGTTCACTATGTCAAGTACACTCTCAATTAGCACAACTGAGACTTTTATGAAAAAGCCTGTTGGTACTGGGTCAAGGACACAAATGGGGGGTTTCAGTTGAGAAATTATTCTACATAGTTTGGGTAGATCTATTCTGGCAAAATAATTTAACTCACTTAAAATGGAACACTGAGGTTCAGGTGGATTCACTTTGGGGGAAATTAACTATATTATTTCTAATGTCATTCATTTTGTGTTTAAAAAATATAGCAGTAGTAGTTTTTAGTTTAGTTTTTTTTTAGTTTTTAGGAGGCATTCCATTGAGTGAGCTGGGTTTAGAAGATGATCAATAGTTGTGAGTAAAACGCTTGGATTACCAGCAATATCATTTATAATTCTAGAGAAATAGGACTGCCTCTTAAAGTGGATAATGTTATATTCAGTTATTTCAGCCTTCAATATTACATAATGGACTATCAATTTAGTTTTTCTCCATTTACGCTCAGCTCTCTGACATGTTCTCTTTAAATCACACACTCTTTGGGTTTTCCAGGGTATAATAGTGCTGAAGGATTTCTTAACTGTCTTTTCAGGGGTGACTATGTCAGCTGCAGTTCTTAACCTTAGCATAAAAAATTTCCACCTTGCTATTAACATTATCACTACATCCAATGTTCAAATTTCTTGAAGTGTAAAAAGCATTAAGGGAAATCTATAAAATTTGGGGCTGAACACTGAACAATTTTTCTTTTATCTAACTGGGAGATTTTACTTTTGTAAATATAAATAGGCAACTCTCCAAACAAACTCCTTCTGAGTATGAAGTTTCTTAGTCTTAGGCCCCCTGTTATTTTCCCAGTGTATATTACCTACCTCACCCAGTACAAGTCCTCTCTAGGTCCAGACTGAACCAAAAAAGCATTGGCAGGGCCCAACCACAATTGGTTCTTTATTTGTCTCTTATCTTTTCCTGTTATTTTGCTTCTCCTGTTATTGTTATGCATATCTTCCTCACTGTGACCTGAGCACAAAATCTTTCTCTCTCCTTTGTCTTTCATTAGCACCTTCATCAAGCTGTTGCTCCCCCCATTTTATAGGTACTGGATGGTTCTGTCCGACTGTTTTTAGTTGTAGATGGCCTATAAAATACTCAGAATAAAATAAACACATACAAAGAGATCAGCTTACATAACTGGGAGAGTTTGCTGTCTGCAGGCTGAATGTTACTCGGTTCCCATGTTTTCTAATGGCCATCATCATGTTGTTGCTTATTTTTCTTGAACCCATTCTTTTTTTGTTCTTTGTGTTTGTTTTATCACACTTTTGACTTTTTTGCTTCTACAATCATACCCAGAAGTACTGCTTCCAAGTGTCCACTGTATTTAAATGTCTTTTTCTTTTTTCTCTCATTGTTTTTACTCCACAACTACTGTAATATTATTTTACATGTTATCTATACTACAATCCAAACAACTAGTTGGGTTCTGTTACATCAGAATCATAGGCGGCACAACATATTAAATATTAAAAAAAAAAGACAAAGCCTACATTTCCATAAAAAATATTCAGCAAGTTAGCTAACCTACCTCATCCCAGCTTCAGGTGTTCCTTGTTGTAAATCTGTTTTTCAGTTTCTTCACAGTTACATTGTGCAAGTGCCGATTTTGTGTTTTATTTGTTCCTTATCTTCTATCCTTCAGCTGTCAAATGTGGGAAGAATGGGGCATATTTTTAGATTTCTCTTGATTATGAATGTATTTTTTCAGAATACAGGTCATTCAGCACAACATAGCGCATCTGTCTCAATTCACCTAACTCTTCTACCACATTACTTAGTAACTCTTTCCAATTTTAATTATTGTCTGTGATAAAAAACTTCTATCATTTACATGAAATCTACCCTTAATTTATATTTGTGTCTCGGTTTTTTGTTGAAGACATTATTTTAATGTAACAGCTAGGACTCACCATATTAATAACCTTTATAATTCTGAAAGTGAAGATCATGTCACCTCTTCATCTCTGTTTGTTTAAACTGAATAGATGCAACTCCTTCAGTCTTTGCTCACAGTTTCTACTCTGCAGTCAGAGATTAAGTCCAGTTGCTCTTTCCTGGACTTTCTCTGGTGCTGCTATGCCTTTTTTTCATCTCTATAAACAGCTACTTTGCACACAGAAGATCAACAGTACATTCAATCACCAGCAACCTGGAATTCTTACTCTCAGTGGCCTCTTAAATCTGCATAAACCCTTTTCTTATCTCATTGAAACTGCAACAATTACAGCATAGGTTTGTTTGCTAAACATTTCTCAATCCAAACCACCCATTTGCTTATCTAGCAACCCAAGTCCAATAAATGAAGCTGTTGAATATACCTGTATACATGTTTAAAGTTTCATGTGTTAGTGGCTTACAAGGAAACTAGCATTTGTTACGGTCACACTGGATGAATTCCAATATCCCATGGATAGTGGCATGAATACATTTTTGCAGTAGAATTTTTATTTATACATTTTATATATTTGCAATATACTCCAGTCATTTAACACAAGTAGGTAGTTATCAACAGATCATATGCATGTGTTGCTCAGAGAAACAATTGACAACATAACCTGGCATTATATCAGAAGCACTCATACTTCATGGATATTCATGCATGCCAGTGTCATGGTTGTATAAAGAAACAGCTTAATAGAAAAAAGGGCTGATGGAACCATTCTTCCTGGTGATTCATGCTGATGGAAGGAGGAGGATATGGTAGATTCCTTAAGCGTCCATGGATCCATCCTATTGAATCCTATTTAATACAGGCAGAGGTTGGTGGTGATGTCTTGGAACAATTAGATCACCATCTGAATTCCGCATATTACCTGAACTTCTTGCCAATCATGCATTTCCTTTCATTGCTTTAGCTTACTCAACTGCACGTGGACGTTTTCAACATAATGTTAGGGGAGAAAAAGCCTTAAATGGTTCCAACAATATGTGGTACAATACAGTTAATTAAATTATGCTGCACACAATTTTCACTGCTTTCAACATTTTAATATTCCTCTATCTGGTCTCTCCTTATGTGTCCAAGTCAAACTGAATACTATCATCAGTCCAAACACTAATAAGCACCTGCTGTTCATCTACAGTGTAGTATATTTGTGATTCCTTTCTGTGCACATATTATAATTCACATCTATCTATATATATATATATATATATATATATATATATATATATATATATATATAATTCTCTAAGCCGCCGCCAGAGCGGCACGACACCCATGAAAGCACGCAGGAAGGAGCCACGCCCACACCCATGAAAGCACACAGGAAGGAGCCACGCCCACCAACTCTAAGACCATTGGATACGACAAAAACTTGCAGAGCCACGCCCACCAACTCGGACGCGACGCCTCGGAAAACATGCCGTCATCTCTGTTTGTCTATGCTACAGTCCACATGCAGCTCTGAGCCAAGTTGACTTTTCGGTTACAACGCACGATCGCGTGCAACATCGCAAACTGTTTTACATGCTACATACAGCAATTCGCATCCACGACAAACATGCGTCTTCTTAGATATTCCTGCAGGAACACGGAAAAACGTTTCCCCGCCCACCAACACTCTTCATTCCCCGGCCTGCGTCCACCGCATCCGCGACAAACATGCGTCTTCTTAGACAGCCCTGCAGGAACACGGAAAATGTTTCCCCCGCCCACCAACACTCTTTATTCCGCGGCCCCGCGTCCACCGCATCCGCGACAAACATGCGTCTTCTTAGATAGTCCTGCAGGAACACGGAAAACGTTTCCCCCGCCCACCAACACTCTTTATTCCCCGGCCTGCGTCCACCTCATCCGCGACAAACATGCGTCTTCTTAGATGGTCCTGCAGGAACACGGAAAACGTTTCCCCGCCCACCAAAGCAGGACCATGTAAGAAGAGGCATGTTTGTCGTGGATATAAATTGCTGAATGCAGCGTCTAAAACAGTTTGCTAGGGGTATCCCATGGGATCCTTAAAACAATCCTTTAAAACTGAGGTTAAAACACAATGAAGGAAGCAGTCTTTAAAAACCAATAAGCCCTGTGCCTCTGTTTCATTAGCGTCTCACCTGCTTCACCGATGCAGGCCCTGCAACAGTCGAGACGCTCTCTCAGCAGCTGACCTTCTCTGTGCCTGACTCCACTATAGGCTGCAACAAAATTATGAAAGTACGGGCGCATTTGTTTCACACAAGCTGTGTGTGTGGGTGGGTTGGTGTTAGTTAGTTAATTAGTTACTCGAAGGATTTCAAGATTTAATATGCACAAGCGGTAACACTGCAAAAGCATCCCAAACCAGAAAAGACGGCTAGCAAAATGTGGCCGACAAATTAAACGAGTGTGCATTGTACTTACTGAAAGCAGCGTTACGGATTTTGCAAATGTTCATTTTTTTCCCTCTGCTTAAAAAACATTTAAAAAGCGGCGTGATTATGCAGCGTATACTACGCCGCGGGTTGGTATGCAGCGTGTAAAACAGTTTGTTTGTCGTGGATAATTTGCCTTTTACTATTACACGAAGACAATTTCCTGTTAATATTTCGTTACATTGATATAGCGGTGTTCTCAGTATTCAAAGCGCTATCCACACAGGGAGGAACCGGGAAGCGAAACCACAATCTTCCACAGTCTCCTTACTGCAAAGCAGCAGCACTACTACAGCGCCACAAGGCAGTTAAAGAATACACCGGGCTCGATTTTGTTTTCACTTCTGTTTACAGAGATCGGGTCGTAGATAGCATTGTTGCAATGTTACTTTTCTTGGTGGCTTATTACATTACGGATGTTTCACATGTTCATTTTTTCCCGTGCTTAAAAGACATTAAAAAAGTGTTTCTCAACTGTGACTCCGGAACATCTCAGTACACAAGCTATATTAAGCGTCAACAACAAAGACTCGCTACACCTTAATCTACAAGTACTGACACTTATCCCTACCGACGAAGTAACTTTCATCAGCGTGGCCTTCTTCGTCACAGACGATCCCACTTTCAGTCACGGACAATTATATATTGCTCTCTCCAGAGGTCTATCTTTTCATTCACTCACAGTGGTATCCACAAACCCACCCCATTTGGACAACTGTGTCGTTCAGGAAGTGTTCACCCATCAATACATAATTATGCGGCGTATGCTACGCCGTGGGTTGGCTAGTATTCTATACTACTTCAAAACCATTGTAACAGAGCAGCCCTTTGCGAACTGCAATAAAATACAGAACTACAAAAAGATGTTATTTAAGGATTCTTATTAATAAATAAGGTTGTTTCTAACACACACACACACACTTCCTTTAAAGCCCTGAGATACTTTATTCTTTGCTGAGTATACATAGCATCTAGCAATGAAGGCTGTTGGGCTGCTTATCACATGCACTCCAAACTCTGCTTCTCTCACTGTTCCTGACTGCCTTCTTCCCATTATGGAACTCATGCTTAACTTACTCCAATTTCTATACTCTATTGTTAAGAAACACCTTTTAAAATTTCGATGAGTTTTACTCAGTTCTTGTGGAGTTAGGCCAGGTTTATACTTCACGTGATGCATGCTGCAGCAGACACTCCTGCTACGCAAGCGTTTTACTGTTTATACATGCACACGTACTTTACGTAAATCTGGAAGAATCCATCAGGTGGCAGTGCGAGATATCAAGGTGAGAACTGGTTCGGCTTCGCTGTGTTATGAATTTCCTGGAACACCCATTAAATTCCGATGCCACCTTACCGCAATATCTCTGAAAAGGATGTTTAATGATTGAATCCATCAATCCAGGGATGTGTCCATTCCAGCTAGGTACTGCAACTCACGCACACATCGCATTAATTTCTGAGGACCTGCAGAGGACGCATCAAATGAACGCTGGGAACGTGTGGCAGCCATGATGGGTACGCATTCTGAGCGTGAAGTATAAACAAGCCCCAGCAAAAAGTCGGGGGGGGGGGGGCGCAGTGTGATAAAAGTTGGAATGTGACGTCAGAGTCTCTGTTTACTATCTACATGTGACAGAAAGCCTCTATGCGGATCCTACAGGATTGATGTGTGTGCTTTGATGTTTGATGAATGATTCGATGTGGTGAAGCAAAATGTCGACATACAGATGCATTCGTAGCGCATATTCCCGATCGTAATGACACGATTCATTTTAAAAGTCTCACACCATCTTTTGTGCTGTCTTTTTTTTCTGTGGCTTCCTCATGACCGAAGAGCAGCGGCAAATAGCAATAGATCATCACACAGAACACATTACATTTATGATATTCCAACTCTCTGCACATTTAAGAATCCTTAGATTTACACTTGATATCACTTTCATGATGAAATGCATTAAAGAATGTATGTTACATTTTACAGATAAATCATTAATTTCGTTTAAATAATAAATACTGTTAATAATTACACACATGGAAGTGACACAGTGGCTGGGGTAGTGCTGCCGTCTCGCATGGAGTTACGTCACTGGTATTCCCTGCGTGGAGTTTGCATGTTTTCCTGCTTGATTTCCATAGTGTGCTCCGGTTTCCTTCCAAACATATGCAGATTTGGTGACACTAAAATGGCGCCAGTGTATGTATTTGTATTCACCTTGCGATGAACTGATGCCCCGTTCAGGGATTGTTTCTGCCTCGTGCCCAATGCTTGGACACATCCCTGGACTGATGGATTTAATCATTAAACATCCTTTTCAGAGATATTGCGGTAAGGTGTCCTCGGAATTTAATGGCTGTTGCAGGCAATTCCAAACACAGAGAAGCCGAACCTGTTCTCACCATGATAATATCTCGCACTGTCACCTGCTGGATTCCTCCAGATTTACGTAAAGTAGGCGCACAAGTATAAACAGTAAAACGCTTGCGTAGCGGGCGGCATGGTGGTGCAGTGGTAGCGCTGCCTCGCAGTAAGAAGACCCGGGTTCGCTTCCCGGGTCCTCCCTGCGTGAAGTTTGCATGTTCTCCCTGTGTCTGCATGGGTTTCCTCCTGGTGCTCCGGTTTCCACCCACAGTCCAATGACATACAGGTTAGGTGATTTGGCAATTCTAAATTGGCCCTAGTGTGGGTGTGTGTGTGTCTTGCGGTGGGTTGGCGCCCTGCCCGAGATTGGTTCCTGCCTTGCTCCCTGTGTTGGCTGGGATTGGCTCCAGCAGACCCCCATGACCCTGTGTTCAGATTCAGCGGGTTGGTAAATGGATGGACGCTTGCATAGCAGGAGCGTCCGCTGGAGCATGTGTCACGTGAAGTATTAACCTGGCCTAAGGGATTCTTTTACAACAACTGGACCACAGCACCTCCTTGTGGTCTGTAACTTCTTGGCTAATAATGGGCCAGCCTGAAATTACTCTGTACTACACTAATGGTGAAATAGTATTGCTCTGTGAAACCATTTGCAACTTCCAGTAACAATATTTAAATAAACTATGTCCTTAGTTCTGTAGTCCTACTATTGTGTCCCTGATTTTAAGAATGAGCAAACACTTCTCTAAAATCCTTGACACCTCATCAGAAATTGAAAGAGACATGATTTTTCACCAGATCTCCTGTATACCAATGGTTCTACAAAGGGAAGAAGAATAAACCCTTTGACAAGAAGTCACAAGCTGAAGATCCCCCACCCACTTTTCTTTAAAAATATACTGTAAACATGAACACCAATGGTCATGGAGTCTGTTACTTGCCTGTTACTTTCTAAATACACATTTTATGGTGTTCCTTATATATGCAAGAATCTTACAATATTTGTTTTTTTTTTTTTGTCTATTTATGCTCTTCCGCAACTTTACCAACTGGACATCAAAACTGTTCTGGTTTATATTCTATAATCAGTGAACGCTTATTCCAAAATAGGAAAATTAGCATCTTTGTATTTTGGTACATTCCCTAGTCTTCTGTGCAATACTGTGATTGTAATAATTGCCATTTACACTTACAAGGACTTCTTTCCATACACAATGTCAGCAACAACTTATGGGGAACCAATGGAAGAGTTTCCTAATTTCAGTGCTTTGCTCACAAATGCAGTAGTATGTATTGCTGAATTGTACATTTCAGCAGGTACTTTTACAATGGGATACCGTTCTACAAATACGTTATGTCAGCCTGGGGGAATCTGAATGAAAATACATCTCATCCATTTTTTCATATAATAGTGTTTCTTCATACAGAAAGTTGTAACAGCTCTTTTTGGATAAAATTGTCATAAGTGCATGAATGTACAGTAAAAGAAAAAACGTGTTTTCTGTATTGGTCATATTACAATTGATTATTACATTTTACCCCTCGGCTAACACTTTATTTTTTGCTTCTTCAGTTACCTAAATACATGTAATGCTGCTATTTTGAGAGCAATTTATGTTACCAAGCATTTTTACATTTACATTTATTTGTTTAGCAGATGCTTTTATCCAAAGTGACTAACAAAGGAGGTCAACATAATCAAGTAAACAACAATCTGGGGACTATTTGCCAAAAAAAGTGTTACAGCACAACAAGGGTATGCAATTGAACATCACAAATGAAGAGCTAAGAAACAAAACACAACATAGTTACAATTCCTAGACTACCAAACAGCTAAGATTAGTTAGATAGAAATTAACCAAACAAGACAGTCTTCAAATACATTTTAAACACAGTAAAAGAGTTGTCAGTTCCAGCAACCCTTTCCAACAGTCTTTCTCAGGCTGTTATGCTGTACTACACTAATGGTAAATTGGTGGTATTATGAATCCATATGGATTCTAATAAAAAAAATATTTACAGCTTCCAAAGGCTAGAAACACTTCCAGAAACGATAATTCAGCTATGACCTTAGCTCTTCGGTCATACTAGTGTTATCTCATAATTAAATGATTTGAAAAACTGGGAAGTGCTAGTACCTCTAGTCTAGTTGATGAATCTCCACATCTAAACAAGACGTGGAACTTTTACAAGTTTCTCCCTTAACCATCAAGATTACATGTTTTGCTCAAGAGTGCTGGATTTGAACATTTTTTGCTTCTTTACAAATTATGAGGTTGTACAAGCTGCCTCACTATTCCAGTTCTTGCTTTAAATATATTACCGACTTCTGAATGTTACCTGCATGAGAAAGGACACTTTTGCTGTGAGGTGCAAGTTTTAAGCTCAGCTGAGTTTGGAGCGTTACTTCTGCCTCCATGAACACTGATGTTCCTCTCTCTTTGCTGCTACTCTTTTAGATGTGAAATAAGATGTAAAAGTGGAAACATACAAAATATCCAGATTAAAGTCTTAGGCACCATTGAACTGACAAAAGTCACAGGAAACGGACCTGGCTGATGTAGCAGTGCCTGTTTATTAGTGATGGGCCGCTTGATACTCAGGTTTCGACGCTGTCGAGCTTTCGAAGCACTGGAGATCGAAGCGCCGCTTCGAGCCTTGCTTCAAATGCGCCCGTCACGTGATTTTGAGGCACGCTAGCGTAATGACGTCATTGATATCCGCGCAATCAGAAGTCGATTTGGTCACTCTCAAGTTTGCTAAAGTGGTTTGGCTCAAAGAATAAAAGCAGTTGTTCTTGCTACAGCGATAAGGGGCGCTAACCCGAGTTCAAATCCTAATTGGGGCTCGCATATGTTGAAATAAGGATGTATAAAACAGTTAGTAGTACTTGTCTGAAAGTTAACAAATATATTTTGCCCTTTTCCTTGGAATCGTGTCCACCTAGAATCTGTAACAAATTAATGAGCATATTTTGCGTAAGGTAGCACGTATTATAACAATCCAGGATGTACTCTACCCCATGTCGATCATATCAGAGAGGCTAAGAAACGCTTCACTAAAGCCAACGTGGTCATTACACCAGTATATGCGCAAGACACTATCATTAAACGTTTTTACTATTCAGTGATTCCCAGATCTGTAGCTGATTTGTATTATTGATTTCCAAAAAGTAATGTGCTGCATAACTAATCACAACTGTCTTTAAAACAGAATCAGCGCCATCCACAGTGTCTTCTGCAATTTTAGGAAAGCTTCGGGATTTCTGCGTTAATGAGACAAAAAAATTGTAAAGAAACTTTGCGAATTCATCCAGAGGTGAACATAAAGATCACTCAAGTACTGACAAGAAGGAACAGCTGGATAAGCACATCTGGAGCCAAACTTTCAAAAAAGCACCTGACTTTGTCAGCAACATCCTTTCCTTCTGAATGCATCTTATTCTGAATGCAACAACAGAGTAAATCATTGATGTAAATAGAATTGCAGATAGAGTAAGCTTTTGTCGTTTCTGTATTCTTAAACCATCTTCCAGTTCCACAATCCCCCGCAGTCACTGTCACGTTTAACGTTCCCTGTTCCTTACCTGTCTTGTTACCCAAAGCATCAACACTCAGTTTCATTCAAGGCTTTACCGCCCTTCCTTTCACAGACATAAAATAAGACACACATTTCCTCTACATACGTGTCCAATAATAATAGTAAACTGGCAGGAACGAGAAAAAGCACAAGATGGGAATATTCATGACAAGAGCCTCGGCATCAGGGCGAGGATGTGCCTTGTCACCCATTACGTGAGCTCGTCTGCCACCCTTCAGTTGCACTGGCACACATTACAATCGGGGGCAAATGCAATGGAGAATACCGACAGTGTACACCTTCAGAAGTGGAATAAATCGACTGTATAAGTAGAACATTTCTGATAAACTATGAATTTTGTTAATCATAAACAATGCAACATAACTATTATATGTGTTGTTACTTTTTATTTATTCTCACCAAACGTTACATATTTACATGGGAAATGAACATGGGTAATATGTTTATAATCATTCTCACTAAAATACACTGTCAAAATATATTAATGAGCAAACTGAGACACATTGACCTTTAGGAAATATCAAAAAGCACGTGCGCTGTCATTTAGGACAGAATGCATTGTTAACTTGACGCACTCTCTACTGACGTGATGTCACGAAAAAAAAGAAACAGCACAGTCAATGCAAACTCATATCCTCCTTGGTTTTTGACCTTATGATTGTCAACATCAAATCAATAAAGTCATTTTAAGAAGATGACAAGTCTGCTATATTCAGTTCAATTAACGCTCCTTTTAAAAAGTTTGCTTATACAGAATATAAAACAGAATCTCAATGATGCGGGACTCGCGAGTAGTAACGAATAATATGTGACACTGAGGAATTATCATTCCTAATAACGGGAACAAGTAAAAACTACGTCTTCCTAAAACGGACACTGTAAATGTAGGCATTTCAATAAATAATTTAGGAGACTTGTGTGTGCATTTCAATACCAATTTAAGAACTACGTAGGCTACCTATTGTACTATAAACGGTACCTCAAGCAGCACTTAACAGTAAATAGTCTAATAGGACAATGACTGACTGAAACGAAGATGCTGCGCCGCTACAATAAAGGTTCACACTGTCATTCTGCATGTTTAGAAGGCGCTCATTGGCTGAAACTGTTTATAGCGAATTGTCTCAAATTGGTAGTGCCCTATAGCGATCAGAAACGAAAAGACACATTTAGGCATGCTGCACAGTAGTTTGTTTTTCTACAATACAAATACAGTACGACACCAGGGTCTCCAAACACACAAATATGAAGCTTATTACGTTTTACAGTGAAACTCTTTACATTCACAATATAATTAAGGACGTGTGCCCCCTGCCCGACTATGGCGGCCCAACCTTCCCCCGACAGCTCGATTCGCTCGCTATCCGTCCAAGCTGAAAATATTGTTAAATGGAGGAATTGAAAAAAAAACTTTTCACAAGTGGAGGATCAACGACGTGAACCCCTGGTGTTTTTACTGAGACAGTTGCAATAGGCTACCATTGAGCCACCTAATCGGGATAATTAACAAGCTTTGCACAACTGAACTACTATTGCTGTTCTTACTGCGGCGGATGTGGAAATATGTTGTTTGACATATACACGTTAAATTGGTTTAATTGACACGAGAGTATCATTGTTGTATTCTCCTAATGAAGACAAAAAAAACTATATGTATAGATGTATACTATATGACGTACAGTTTTGAACAAAATTAAGCGTTCCATAAAAAGGTGGCACGATTTACCTAATCTTTTTATATATATAAAGTTGATATATGACAATATATCTTTGACACTATGTATCAGACAAAGGAAATCACAGCAATCTACAAGAACAATAATTACTTCTCAGCAACTACCTGAATTGTAGTTTAACTATATTAACTGAAGTGTGTAATGTCAATACGAATTACAAAATATAACTAGAGAGCGGAGTGTCAGATAGACTCTCAAAATATAGAGGTCAATGCCTTTGGGTATGCTGAGGCTTCACAAAGATTCAGTAACCAGTGACCATGTCTGCCTGAGGTTTTGAAGCCCTATCACGATCCAATCTCAGTACTACGCATGTCTGAGGCTTCGGAGCCCCGTCATGAGCTCAGTACTACGCATGTCTGAGGCTTCGAAGCCTCAGTTAACTCAGTGCGCATGTCTGAGGCTTCGGAACTCCATCATTATCTCAGTACTACGCATGTCTGAGGCTTCAGAGCTCCGTCATGATGCAATCTCAGTATGCATGTCTGCTCAGTGCTTCTAACCAAGCTTGAGGATTCCAGTGTGCATGTCTGCTTAGTGCTTCGAATCATTATTCATCGAGCTCCAGTTTGAAGCACATATGGCATCAACAGAGTTCAAAAACTCGACAGAATTCCCATTGAAATTAATGTTTGTGGATGATCCATACATGTTAAATGATTGTTCCCTATAATACTTTGTGGCAAAAAATAAAATTATAAATTATACATCATACAAATGCCGACTTGTAGAATGCATAATGCTGCAAAAAAGACCTTAGTAATACGGGTGACGACACATCTCTCACTATAATACCCATGCCAAGGAAGACTCATTCAAGGACAGGACACCATCTTTACTACTAATGTTGTGTACAAAGAAATATTCCAATAAACCATTACTTTGTGCCAAACACTGTATTTTTGGCTTTCTATATGCATCATCCACACCTGCACACTATTCTATATCTAATTCATACATCTCACTCTTTGTCATGCCCCAACGCCAGGGGTTGGCAAGCGAAGCGAGCAGGGGGCGGAGCCCCCTAGTACTCTCATATATATCCATTCTTCACCTCATGCAACGTTTTCATGCAACACTGAACGTATGTCATATAGTATACATCTATATATAATTGTTTTTGTCTTCATTACATACATAAAAAACATGCATTATATACATCCACCCTGCTGAAAACAGTAGTGGCGCGGCGGTAGCGTTGCCGTTCCATAATAAGGCTTTCGTGGGTTTGGGTCCCACATCCACCCATTGTGAACTGTGACCCAAAAGAGTCTGTTTTTCTTTTCCATTTAACAGCAAATTCCACCGTGGACCGAGAGCGAGCAAAGTGAGAACACTAGTAAAAATATATCAAATGGAAATGGCCATCTTGTTTTACGTCTATAACAAAAAAAAAATTGAGTGACGATTTCAACTGTTATTGTAGTTGTTGATGGCGGGTTTAGCGGTTTAAAATTTTAAATATTAAATTAATAAGGTGGAATGTGTTCTTACTTTGAGTGTGGGGGGGGGAGAGAGATACACGATAAATGTGTTAGTAACTGGGATTGCGCCTCTATAACTGGAAGATTGCTTAGGAATGATACAGACTGGACAACTATATGTTTTAGGAAATGTTTTATTATTGCACAGTGCTGTGACTAAGACAACTTTTTACTGATGACGGAGGGATGCTGTTGTTAAAAGCAAATGCTTTTTCGGCAGCAGGTCCAGATGTTTATCCCGCTGCTTTTTGTTGTTGCCTCAGCACTCAGGAGGATCTTTAATGCCGACCTTGATACGTGCACTGCTCACCTCGGAGTATCTCGTGTGTGTCTGTATGTCGGTGTGCCGGTGACTCATCTGCGCCGTGTCTCTCAGCCTCTCTGATGTGCTCCAGATTGACACCTTTGAATGTTTGGTGCAGCAGAGTAAATTCAACCTGATCTACCACAGTGGGTTTGTTATCACCTTATTCAATGGAGGGGTTCATGGACGTCAAATGGCGATGAATAGAAGATGAATTAATGTAAATACGTGAGCTGCCTTACACAATTAGTCATCGCATTTTGATGGCGATTCTAAGTGGGGATCCATATTACTAACCGAGAATGCTAAACCGGATGGACGCAGGGACATCCGCCCATGGGCCGTAGCCGCAAAAAGACGTACTGCGCAGGCGCCCCAAGAAATGAGGCGCCGCGAGAGGCGGCCGCAACCACAGAAAAAAGGAGTGAGCACAGAAAAAAGGAGTCAAAGAAATGAGGCGCCACGACCACAGAAAAAAGGAGTCAGCACAGAAAAAAGGAGTCAAACGCAGGCGACGCACACAGCGCCGCACGAAACCCATTGCACACGAAACTAGCACACAAAAAAAAAAGAGGCCACTCGCGCCCACCTGCAAGCACCCACCCCCCCTACAAGCACCGGACGGGACACACACAAAGAGGACGATTCAACAAGCCCCTGGCACACAAAAAAAAAGAACCCAAAACCACCCCGCCCACCCTACAAGCAAGGGACGGGACACACACAAAGAGGAGGATTCAACAAGCCCCTGGCACACAAAAAGAAAGAAGACGCTCGCGCCCCACCAATCCCCCCCCCCCCCCCTCAGACGCCGGAAAAGCACACAGCGCCGCACGAATCCCATTGCACACGAAACGGGACCCACACAAAAAGGAGGATTTAACAAGCTCCTAACGCACCAAAAAAAAGAAGCCGTGACCGCCACGCCAAGCCCATTAGAGACGAGACATGGCACACGAAACGTTCACAACAACGACAAATCAGACCCACAAACACACTAACATCAATAAGAAGTGACACCCAAAGCCCCATTTCTAAAGGAACCGTCCATATTAAACATACGTCATCTCAACACCTTCACACTATGCAGCATAGGTGGATCTCCTTACAATAAACCACTATTAACCGTTCAACTGCAGAAAAGGCTCCATATTAACAGTGAGTGCGATCCTCCTTATTACTTATCCATATTTTGCACGCTGAGGAACAAACAAGTCATGAATACACGCTCACGGGTACAAAATGATTCGGCTCGGATAACGGGACCAAACACACGAACCCGCATGAAACAACAAAATACACGGCGGCGCATACAACGCGCTTCAGAAACTCCGGGAGAAAAAATGTCTCGGCTCCAAAAACGCAAAGCTCAACTAACCCCGTTACAGAGACGTGCCCAAATGGACAGACACAATGAACGTAGACGCATACAGCGCGCGTCTCAAAGTGCTGCATCGAAACAGGCACGAGTTCAAACTGAAAGACCTCGCGTCTCAGACATACAAAAACGGGAGCGAAGAGACAGCATAAATGAACGTAGACGTCTACAACGCGCATATGAACTGCCAGAAAACAAGCAAGCAAGGCTCCAAAAACAGAAAGCTCAACTGACCGACATACAAAAACGGACAAGGCTCGATACAAACAATGCACGACGTAGACTGAAACGGACTTTTCGCACAGCACAGGCGAATCGATTACACCTCCAAAATAGCGCGTCCCAAATACTGGACATGCAACAACGCGCCTCTCAAACGCCACAAGCAAAACCTGCCCGTCGTGGACATCAACGCCAGACACCTGCTAAATGCTTGCGCCACTTGGCTGACAACGCGTTCAATAATGAGTGCACTATTGAGGAAAATTCATTGGGATTAATGAATGTCATTTGCAATCATTGTCATTCACTTAACTTCCCTGAAGAAACAACTGGCAATACAAATAATGAATTTACACATTGTTGTCAAAAGGGTCAGATTAGACTGCCTCCTTTACATTCATATCCTGAATATCTACAGAAGCTTCTAACTAACGATGTGCCTGAAAGTAAAAACTTTATGAACTGCATTAGATCCTACAATAGTTCATTTGCTTTTGCATCTACCGGAGTACATATCAGGCCACCAAAAGGCAATGGCCCATACTGCTTTCGCATATGTGGACAAATATGACCTCCGTCTTGCGAAACTGTTAATTATTGATGAATGTACAATGGCATCCAGTCACTTACTCAACACCATTGATAAACTTCTACAAACGTTGATGAATAATAATATTCCCTTTGGAGGAAAAGTACTTTTATTAGGAGGTGATTTTAGACAATGCTTGCCTATTGTTCCATATGCCATGCGCTCAGCTATTGTTCAGTTCACCTTAAAATACACAGACAATTGGCATTGCTTTCAAACAATACAGTTAGTACAAAACATGCGATGTCCAGATCCAGAATATAACAATTGGCTATTACAACTGGGAAATGGTACACTCACCAATACAGATGGACTTCACCCAGATATTATTACAATTCCCCAATCCTTTATCTGCGACGACTTAGTTACAGAGATATTTGGAACAGCAATCTCATTGGACTAAATACCCCTTTTAACACAACGCACTATATTATGTCCAAAAAATATTAATGTTGATCACATTAATAACCAGGTCATTTCATTACTTCCTGGAGAGGCACGGCTCTTTCTAAGCTCTGACAAAGTTGACTCTGATGACGACAATGAACATCTGAATTTCCCCTTAGAATATTTGAACACTATTAACCCGGCCGGATTACCACAACACAATCTTAGCCTTAAAAACGGAACAATAATCATGCTATTAAGAAACCTTAACACTAAACAGGGTTTATGCAATGGATGTTATTCAAGCAACAGCTCTTACAGGATCACATGCTAACAATACTGTTCTCATTCCTAGAGTTGACCTTACGAGTTCTGACCTAGAATTAATTACCTTTTACATTGAAACGCCGACAGTTCCCCATTAAACCTGCATTTGCCATGACCATCAACAAATCACAAGGACAAACCATGGACAAGGTTGGCATCTACCTCTCTGAGCCCGTTTTTGGACATGGACAACTTTATGTTGCCTTCTCACGTGTTCGACGTTCATCTGACGTTAAAGTTATAAATGCTCCATGCCAAGGAAGACTCATTCAAGGACAGGACACCATCTTTACTACTAATGTTGTGTACAAAGAAATATTCCAATAAACCATTACTCTGTGCCAAACACTGTGTTTTTTGCTTTCTATATGCATCATCCACACCTCCACACTATTCTATATCTCATTCATACATCTCACTCTTTGTCATGCCCCAATGCCAGGGGTTGGCGAGCGAAGCGAGCAGGGGGCGGAGCCCCCTAGTGATTCCCGAACAGATCTCTTATGCGATCCTTCCACAGTATCTCTCAAAATTATTTAGTTCAAATTGGTTATAAAGATTTCACTCGAGATTATTTTTTTAATTATTATTAATTATGATGAGTCTTTAGTTCGGATCGAATTCCGGATAGCACTACGCTCAGAATTTGAAAAGCAACCACCTTAGTTAATTGAGCCACTGATGGCGTCATTTCTTCGTAGCGAACTCGTTACTTTTGAGCTCCAAAAATACTGTAAAGTATTAATAAATTAAATATTTTAATACTTGATCGAATAATCACATCTGTGATTTAAGGATTTCACCTTTTCTTTCTCAAATGTGCTTACCTATATCATGGCAAAGTACAGGGATACAGTAAACCTTTATTTTCTGTCTACTCCGTTTTAATTAAGTCAGACCAAAGAAAACATTTAAGGCTATTAAATGTGATCTCAAGAAAAGATCAGGGTTAATTATAATACTAATAACAGGAGCGATTATAATGATACAGTGCAAAAGTAAACACAGTACTAATTGAAAGAGCCGGGAATCCATGAGGTGAGGCGTCTTATTTTGTTTAACTCTTACTATCGTATAGTGCATTCTGCCTGTCGGCGTTAGTTATATTTATATTTTTTAGACATCAGACACTAGAAGCTGCTGACGAACCCTTCTCTTCGTTGTCAGTCTGAAGCTGCGAAAAAATAAAAGCAATAACAGTTGTGACAGACGTCATTGAAGTGGATCATAAGTTTGTGTAACGTTAATGAAAATGGCCAGGAGGTGTCCATAGAGAGGCGAGTGTCAAATGCTTCGAAGCTTCGATACGATTTCCGACACAATTGCTTCAAACGTGTTGATGCTTCGTGAGGCTTCACTCCGCCCATCACTACGGTCTACTACATATTTCTAAGAACACAGTAAATAAAACATATTGCTACACTGAACAGACTTGATCAAATTCTACACTGAATGTCATAATTACACACACAATTTACATATATCTGGAAAAGAAAAAATTCAGTCATACATTTACACCTGTTATCATCCACATATCCAAGTGCTTCTATACAATATATTAAGTAGTACAGCAGTAAGGTGAAACCTAACATGAATTACCTCTTTGTGTAGGGTTTTTAGTAATCTGAATGCATTTTCCAATTTTTTCTTGCAACTCCGTCCTTAAAAATAGGGCGTGCTAACAGCGCTTTAAGATTTTTCCTGTTTTTTCTAGAAATTTAATTTCTTCAGTTGCATTTACTGCTGAGAAATTCACAAATCTACTAAAACTGACCTCATCAGGATTTTGCACAAACTCAACTGTATTGAATCACAACTTAGTATTTGACCTTTCAGAGGGCACTGTGTCACGCCTTAGTTTGCAAAAGTTCTATCTACCTCGCGCTTGGTTTTCCAGAACCTATTTTTTCTATTACATGACCTCCAACAGCAACAATACAGTGTAAACCACATGCTACCAGATTGCCACTGCTCTCTGCAGCCAAACTCGTAAGGGCATGTTTTTGGTAGGTTTTACTTTTTATTAAATTATAATTACAGATCTCTAAAAAGGTAAATACCGAACCAGAAATGAACAACTTAAGCTGAAGCTCTCCGTTATCATAACGATAGAATATACCTGAACAACTTCAGCTGCGAGAAATTCTGCAATATATAGCAGGCTTAAAGAACGCCTTTTAAATGAGGAAATACACTTACACTAAGAACAGGGTTGTTTTTCTACAAACTCGGAATCATATTAACGGTTATTTCAAGGAAATATTTCACTAGATTATATAAGAATATCTTTTCACACCCGCTTAACTCCGCAACTGATCTTGAAAAGGGACTAGCGTCTATCTGATAAAACAGAACAAGCTTCGAACAACCACAACACATCTACACTAGCGCAGTTTCGTTTTAAAAACACACTTTCAATTTTGCGTGGTGTCGTCGTGTGGACTGGAAAAATCGCATTAACAATCACGAATTCATCCTTCTCTCTTTCTCCATCAACTGTGACTCTCGCTCTTCCACGTCACCCTCGTACACTTTTTTTGTATAACGTGTAGACCCACCCCCATTCGCGTTTAAACTCGCGTTCTTTCATTTTTGATCCAATGATTACAGACCTTACATTTCCTTTTCGACCAATGAAGGCTTCGTTTGGTAGAGAGTTTCCCCTCCACTGCCGAGTTCTAGTGGGCTGTGCCGTTAAGCGGTACGTCTGGTATTAAAAGCCTAGTCTTAAGGTGCCTTACTGCCAGTTAATAGTCTGTGGCGCAAACCGCCTTCTTTTATACAGTTTACATTTTGGATTTAGTGCAGACATGTCGGAATTTTTGCAGGACCCCTCGGTCCTGACTAAAGACAAGCTGAAGAGCGCGCTGTTAGCTAACGACGTTGCTCTACCACCAGGGGAGCAGAAGAAAGATGTGTATGTGCGGCTTTACCTGCAGCATCTCACTTCGAGAAATCATCGACAGAGTCCAGCAGACACTTTTTCTAGTGACGAGGAGCCTCCAGCACCGCCAGTGGGTACAAGAGGCCGGCCTGGTCGGGTGAGTGAACAGAGTACTAGAATGAAGCCGCAGCGAAGGGTGCAGGTAGTTGTGTTGTCTAGCACCATGTCGGGGCCTTTCATTTAACGGCCGTCAGTGAAGCTTGGGACAATTTTGCTCTTATCTCGATCTGTCTGATTTTACTTCTGGAAAGCAGAATAAGTTACACAATATTTCCGGCTTCGGCACAGCACAGGGGTTTACCGAAATCTTGTAGTTGAACAGTATTATACCTAACGCTTTGTTTTAAGTCTCGCTGCTAGCCCGCCTTAGATTTTTCATGAGCGTCACACGCATCCACCTTATCATTGTGAACTTCACGTAGTTATTCTTTATCTCAGTGCAATGAATAGTGAGAATTGATTGCTTGCTGTTCACCGACTTCCCGCTTAAAGTTAAAAACGCTAAGCGGGAACTACTGCAGCGCCCCCTTTAACTGCGGTCAAAAATATTGTCATCTGTTACGTTTTCAATGTAGTCTAGTGAAAGATGAATGACAATCACGTGCGACGTTTGCTGCCTTCCAATTTTTTTTTAGGTTATTCGGGGGTCAAAATCGTATTTATCGGAATGTTGGGTATTTGTTTTGGAGGTGGGAGGGAGACGGTGTAAAATGAGACTGAATCCTCCACATTTAATACACGGGGCTTTCTGTAACCCAGTGTCGCTGCTTTGTTCATTCTGATGCTTTTGTTCGACATAATGCATTCAGCGGTGAGACTTTTGACTGTGTTAAATGCAGTCACATAACATTAGTAATGTTATATCCGTTCACATGCGAATTTTGCAAATTCTGAAAACAAGCCTGCAAACAGGTCAAAGCTACATGTAGCTTCTATTGTTTCAAATGTGCAAAAATCACATTACCGCTTGATCGTGTTGCTTTGATGTTGATCCCTATTTTAGTCGTTCCCTATCAACGTACATAACTCCACTTAGTAAAATAAATGCCTTGAACTGGTTGTCTGCATGTGGCGATCTTCTGTCTCACCCATTTGTGGTATTTGTTTGTTTCATGGGTCCTGGGCACGAATTGTGTTCTGGAACACGCCGATTCATATTTAAAATACATTTTAATGAACTATATATATATATATATATATATATATATATATATATATATATATATATATATATAAGGTTTACCTGCAACCTAAAATTATGGAAGTATCCCTTCAGGTCAGGTTGGGGAGCATGCACCGAAACAGCTCGGGATCCTGGTTGGCAACACCCAAGCCAGACTGGCCACAGCTCGGGATCCTGGTTGGCAACACCCAAGCCAGACACCCGGGCCAGTCTCACCTTCCGGAAATATCCCTCTATCTGCTGAAGCCAGGTGTTACGTTTGCCTCCCCTTGTCCTGGTCCAGCCACTCTGGGCCTCAACAATGAGTATCCAGCGAGCCGGATCACCCTCGAGTAATCACGACACATGGCTGTAGTGCCTTAACTGACGCTCCCTCAAAATGCAGGTAATGTGCCTCATTCAGGACTCCATGAGCTGGAGTAACATGAGTGGATGCTACACATTGTCGTTGGTTGAAGTGGTTTCCCACTGTCTATGTAAAATGCCTTGACTAGGTTAGAAAAGTGCTGTATAAATATAATTGATTACAGTCACACCTCTTTTCCTGTTAGGTTTGGAAATATGTTTACTGCTTCAGATCAGATCTCTTTGTAACTACTTTTTAACAGCAGTCTAGCAATGTTGATTTGTAAACTAAGCAAAATATGGCATTGGCATGTATTTTTGGTAATCAAATCAAGATAGCACTTGACCATTTAAAAAACGGTGTAAATGCACATTTGATTGGATTATAATCAGGTCATTGTCACTTTATTTGGAAGTGTCAAAAATAGATAGTGACCACTTTTAAATTAACAGTGTAAATGCAAATATCCTTTTCCCTTAAATGTAGGATAGTTTCAGTTTTGAGCATGGAAGGTACAGCTGGATGTCTGTTTGGTTATGATATGGACACAGTTGCATTCTGTCAAAATTATATATCTAGATACAATCCATGTAAAAGAAGGCATGAGAGAAGTGAATAGGACATCTGTCTATCCATCCATTTTCTAAATATATATCTAGTCCTTGGATGTGGCGACCTGGGTGGATTGCCCTTTCTTCTGAATCCGAACACAGGGTCACGGGGGGTCTGCTGGAGCCAATCCCAGCCAACACAGGGCACAAGGCAGGAACCAATCCTGGGCAGGGTGCCAACCCACCGCAGGGCACACACAAACACACCAAGCACACACTAGGGCCAATTTAGAATTGCCAATCCACCTAACCTGCATGTCTTTGGACTGTGGGAGGAAACTAGAGCGCCTGGATGAAACCCACGCAGACATGGGGAAAACATGCAAACTCCACGCAGGGAAGACCCGGGAAGTGAACCCGGGTCTCCTAACTGCGAGGCAGCAGCGCTACCACTGCACCACCGTGCCGCTATATTACAATATTCATCCCATTATATATTTATTATAGAAATAATAATGCATGGTTTGTTTGCTTTCACTGCCCAATATGAGCAATCCTGCTTTGAATTTTTTTAGTTTGACAAATGGCCCTGCAGAGGATGATGTTCTTTAAAACTGAAGCCAGATTTAAATATTTTTAGATTCTCATTTAGTTTTTATATAAATATAACTAAAGTATAACTAATAAGTGAAACTTTTGAGGCTAAGGAATGGATGTGAATTCTTTGTTCTAAATATGTTGTCTTGGTTTAAAGTGTATCATTTAACTAAATGTAACAGTTTATTGCAGAGGTTCCCCAAGCGTTGTACCATCTGGTCATTGCTCTCAGTAATATGATTAGGGCCCTTTGAAATCTGTTTTATTTTTTCACAAATTCTGTGCTATTGTTTCTGATTTTTGGTTTTCACCATTTTATTTTTTCTTAATTTGGATTTTTGAGTTTTTACCAATTTTGTTTTTCTATTCTAGAAGAAAGCTACAATAAAACAAACAATAGTGAAATGGCACTTTCCTTTTAATGAAATAACACACTAGCACTACTGTACCTTATTTTGCCTAATCATAATGGCTATACGTTCAATGCATAAACCTATGAATAAATGGAAGTTCAAGGCATGATTGAAAAAATACGTAGATAACTAAGAGTAAAAATGTAATTTGTACGTTTAAACATCTGAATTCAGCAAATAGTCACTATTATTCTAACGCCATTAATGGTACAATTTTTGTTTTGACTTGAAGTTGTGCTAATTTGTTTTTTCCATCTCTGACACACATCCCCATTGAAGTACATGATTGTGAGGCATTTGGCATTAGCTCATTGAGAGACTATCTCTTGTCTGTGAGGAGAGTCTTATATTTATTTAAGTTTCTCTCACAGTCAGCTGAGTTGACAGAGATTACATTGCCCTACATATACTTGTCAATCACCCTTAGAAAATGCTGTCTTTCACCCCTTCCAGTAATTGGCCATCTCCACAGAAGAACAACAACAACACCCTAGTACCACAGAAGAAGAGAAACCCTTGTTTGAAGCACAGTGTAAATACGCTCTCCACTCTTTACTTAGCTCTGCTGATGGGTTCATCAGAAGTTTGTTCTGTGTATTCTTCAATGTATTTTTACATAGCAGGAGCCTGCCTGGGAACAAACACTCTGACCAGCTTATGTAAATCCTAAGCAGGATGGACATCCCAATGTTGTGAAAACTTAGCAAGGGCCAGGTGGAATGCATCATGCATGCAGTCAAGCACGTCTCTCCTCTGTCACGTTCCCATCTGATCCAGCAGATCATCAGTTTTGGCCCCAAAGCCATAGGTTTTTGCAGTTCCATTCATCAGATGGAGCTCAGATCTTCCAGATGTTGTATGCTGAGACTGCAGTGGGATAGTAAGTGTCCTCCAAAACTGTAAGAGTTGTGCCTAGTTTGATGCACCCCTCTGAGATAAAAGATTATCTTCACTTTTAGGGTGTCCTGGTTTTCCTCTGTTTCAATCTGCTCTAGGATTCTTGTTACAACCCAAGCTGATGTGTTCTCAGCTGGAAAGAACTCTTTGTACAGGTGAATATGTTTAGCTTGGTACCATACTGATTTGAACCAGCTCTTGCACCTGGAGTTTTCTGCCTTCTGGTGGGGACTGTTGGTCAGCATAATCTCTTTCAGTGATAAGAAGGTTGCCCCTCTCTTTTCCCTGGCAGGCTTCTTGAAGTCAGGCTTTGCCCACATCACGAGTGATGCAGCCTTATTGAAGTATTTATAGTGCTACCAGGTCTCTCCCACCAAACTGATGACATGACACAAGCAGGCTGAATACACACCGTTAGGCATAACCCCTTTTAAAACTTCCTGGTATGGTTTCAAACCGTATGATGGATTGTCTGTAACCCCTGCTAAAATGTTTTTAAGATTCAGCTGGTTGTTGTGAAGGGATTGAAGTACTGCCTGTGAAAAGGTGGAAGAGTTGCAGCTCACCATAAAGATAACATCTGCCAGAAAGTACGAGTTGTTAGTACCTGTGATTGTAGTTATGTAAATTATTTCTAATGATTCTTAAACTTTTTTAATGTTTGCGGATTTAAAACACATATCATTACCTTTCTAACTTAAAAAGCTATACATCTCTAGCTTCATCTGCTGCATATCTTAAAATAATTAGTTACAAAATAAAAGCTAACTAATCTGGAAGATGCTAAATCCGGGAATTAAACGGGGAGTGTGGTGGGAAGAGAGAGACCCACTTTTAAGGGCTTGTTATAACGGTGGAGACTTCTGTTCTTCCGCCCAGGTTTGTAGGTGCCGAGTTTATAACGGAAGAGTCAGATGTGGACCTTGTATGCTTCGTCACCGCGGGGCAAAACAACATTGTTCATTTTCAAAAGGAAACCTGTTAACAACCAATGCCGTTCACTAATAACGTTGTTCTAATGAAAATACTCTTAATACCAGTTAAATATAATTTAATTGGTTCAATGACTTACAAAAAATACATCCCTTACAATTGGAACTGCCTACATAAAAGAATTACCATACAGCCAGATGATTTGACTAGTGTGTGTCAGAGGGCAATGTTAAAGAAACTGGAAATCATCTCAACTGATGATAGACATCCATTACGTGTAGAATGCATGTTCTCCCTGTGTCTGTGTGGGTTTCCTCAGAGTGCTCCAGTTTCCTCCCACAGTCCAAAGACATGCAGGTTAGGTGCATTGGCGATCCTAAATTGTCCCTAGTGTGTGCTTGGCGTGTGTGTGCGCCCCCTGCGGTGGGCTGGCGCCCTGCCTGGGGTTTGTTCCTGCCTTGCGCCCTGTGCTGGCTGGGATTGGCTCCAGCAGACCCCCATGACCTTGTGTTAGGATATAGCGGGTTGGAAAATGATTGACTGACTAAACTTCAGTAAATCAGGAAACACAGTCGCTTTGAAAACCCACACAAATTGCTCCAGAAATTCCTTTCTTCCTTGTGCCATATAACTTTTCAATAAGAAATATCTGAGATAATGATTAAGATTTTGATATATATCCTGTAACTTTTTTTTTTTTTGGTGTAAATATGCATTATCTAACTGCCTTACCTTAACCTATCTTGTTCTATTTGTTTGTTTTATTTCATTCTGTCTGATATTAGATGCAACTGAGAAGGCAAATTTAATGTTTTCTTGTGTAAACATGACAAAATAAAGAAACTTAAACCTTATCACTAAGTTGAGAATGCTGTGGTCTCCACTATCAGTGGTTTCATTAACTACAACTTAAATATTCTTACCACAAATCCATCCGTGCAGTAAATTCTGCATTGTGTGTGCTCTAAAGGACGACACTGCTTCAGATGGTACAAAAGATTAGTGGTATTATCTGTCTTTGTGGGATCATGCTTTCAACATGATTTGCAGTACACACTACTCTGCTTCTTGTCGGACTTTAAATAGCCAAAATATCTCCACACTATAAAATTCCATGGACCCTTATTTTTCAACTATGTCCTTGCCTTTTGAGCCTTTGGCTGTGCCCGTTGGGGTGTCTTCTTTGGTGATGCTTACATTTTTTTTTTTTGTTAGCATTTTCTGTTGTCATTTTCTCTCTTATGTTGCTTCAACTGCTGACTTTACTGACCTGGACGGCTGCAATAGCCCAAACATTAGCACATGTGCTGCTGGCAGCTGCTACTCCTACACTATATGCGTCAATCTAACCTGACGTGGCTGTAGCCCTATTCCAGCCACATGATTGGTTTGGCATAGTGCTGTTCTCATCATTGGCTTTTCGTGTTGTCTGTCAAAACATGGATGGAATGAGTTCTATCAATGTTATATTGACCATGTCTTACATTTCTATTAAGGAAAAGTTATTTCACGATAATTATCGTTTTATTGGCCATCTCTACTGTTATCTCTAATATTGTATTTTGGGATTTTAAAAAGCGATTAACAGTACATTCTAATGCACCTGTTAAGACTTTCCAAGCACTTTACTATCTTGCAAAAAATGGTGTCCTCATTAACTGAAATCATCGTCTTATACATTTAAATTAGATGTGTAGACTTACTATGGATTCAAACGGTGCATTGATAAAGAATAAGTGGATAAAAGCAAAGCCATATGTAGGCTGTGCAGCTCAGAAGTTAATTATTGTTGTAACGCAATCAATTTGAGAAATCGGTTACCTCAATGTCACCCATTTCAGTCGATATCCAAACATGTAGAGCCTAAACAATCTACACTGGAGACGACAGGTTGCTCATATGTTCTGTTTGCTTCGCTTAGTGTGCAAAAAATTAATAATCTATAGCAGTTTTTATCTTTAAAGATGAGTCCCTACACCATTGTTGAAATTGAAGGCTTTCAACAAATGGTACAGGCTTTTGAGCTGTGGTATACTACACCAACCAGAAAGCAATTGAATGAAGTAATTTTATTGAGGCTTTACAAAGATCTTAAGCAAAGAATCACCACTTGTCTCAGGCAAGTGGAGATAGTAACCCTAACGTGATAGCTGAACATCCTTGGCATTAGATTCCTACAAGACAATTGCACATTAAAAATGTTTGGGCTCCCGTGGCGGATGTGTTGCAGACAAATGAACTGTATGCCAGTTATATGGGAGCAACCTTGCTGCCTTATATACAGAGCTGCTAAGAGGACTCGCTGTTTTTCCAAAAAGCTTTCTATCATTTCCATTGCACTGTTTCATTTGCTTGACTGCATCAATCACAAGTTTGTGTTTTGCCAAGTCCAATAAACATTGCCTCTCCTTAAGCATGTGGCTAGCTGTACCTCTATGTTGGATAACGTTTGCAACGCACATCACCCAGCAAAGCAAAGTGGCAATTGTTGGAATTTTCAGAGCAGCCTGCAATACAAAAGGGAGTGTGTGCACAAAACAGCTGACTTGAAGTAGCTCCATAATAGCGGCGTTATCAGTCACAATGGCTAGTTCTTTTACTTTTATATTTCATTCATTTATTCCTCCTGTTAGCATCAGCTCCAGATCCTAGTTTTAAAGTGCTTGCTTTTTGTCGTCGTCTTCTTTCGGCTGCTCCCGTTAGGGGTTGCCACAGCGGATCATCTTCTTCCATATTTTTATGTCCTCTGCATCTTGCTCTGTTACACCCATCACCTGCGTGTCCTCTCTCACCACATCCATAAACTTTCACTTAGGCCTTCCTCTTTTCCTCTTCCCTGGCAGCTCTATCCTTAGCATCCTTCTCCCAATATACCCAACATCTCTCTTCTGCACATGTCCAAACCAATGCAATCTCGCATCTCTGACTTTGTCTCCCAACCGTCCAACTTGAGCTGACCCTCTAATGTACTCTTTTTCTAATCCTATCCATCCTCGTCACACCCAGTGCAAATCTTAGCATCTTTAACTCTGCTACTTCCAGCTCTGTCTCCTGCTTTCTGGTCAGTGCCACCGTCTCCAACCCATATAACATACCTGGTCTCACTACTGTTCTGTAGACCTTTCACTCTTGCTGATACCCGTCTGTCACAAATAACTCCTGACACTCTTCTCCACCCATTCCACCCTGCCTGCACTCTTTTTCACCTCTCTTCCACAATCCCCATTACTCTGTATGGTTGATCCCATGTCAAAAAGGTCAAGTTCAGCTGCCTGCTTTGCATGAATATCCTCAATATTTACGTAAGCTTTTGACTAACAGTGTACCCGAAAGTAAAAGCTTTATGGAATGCATTAGATCCTACAATAGTTCATTTGCTTTTGCATCTACCGGGGTAAATATCAAGCCACCACTTGGGAATGGCCCATACTGCTTTCGTGTGTGTGGACAAGTATTGCATCGGATTGGAACAGTGCACCCTCAGCCAAATCAACAACGCAAATTTGCACAAATGTACGTGTTAGATTTAGATGACACAGTTTATCAACGAATGCACCTTCCTGAAAATAAGCAATGCACAGAGCTTCTAATGAGAAACGTTGCTGAAGTCATAAATAATCACCCATTAGCAAACTCTATAAAGATGCTACATGAGGTTGAGAAAGAAGCCAATACAAAAGCTCAGGCGGACGGTGTGGCACCAACTAAAATTGCTTTAGTGCTAATAAAGGACAAAGAACATGATCCGAGATGATACAATGTTCCCATCGTTGATGAAGTGGCAATTGTGTTTCAAAGTAAAGACGGTGAGCCTCTGTTTCACCGCGATATTATCATGCATTTACGTCCTGATGGAACCAACCAACCAACCAAAATTCCAACGTGTGGACATTTGTTTTCCTAAACTTGATACTTTGACATACCCCATTTTGTTTCCAACTGGCCGGGAAGGATGGAGTGCTGGAATTTGCAGATATAAAAAGAATCAAGCACAGAAAAGATCAAGGGTATCAATGAAAGAATATTTTTCATACAGACTCTCAGTAAGAGACGAGTTTAACCCTTTGCAGTCGTATTTAATTTTCAACGTCACGCTACATTAGTCGTAATTAATTATTGAAAAAACGCCAATAATTACAGCAGTTATTTTTTTCAAGCACGTAGGAATAACACAGGCCACTTTTCTCGACCAGGCGACTGTGCAAATCAGTCAGAAACTTGCAGGGCCACCAGCGGTGGCCTGACGACCTATAGCGCACTTTTTACTAAGGCCAGTTTTCTGGCCTAACGACCGCAAAGGGTTAATCCATTACTCAGTGCAGGAAACCTAACTCAATACATAGTTGACGCTTACGTTCGAGCAGAATCAAATGATCTCCAATGGATTAAAAACAACCAACCTGCACTGAGGGCTGATAACTACAGGTCGCTGATGGAGTACATAAATCGTGATGCGGACATAGTGGATCACCCTGCTGGAAAAGCGGTTATTTTACCATCTTCCTTTCAAGGCAGCCCACATAATATGCAGCAGCATTACCAAGATGCATTGGCTATTGTTAGAAAGTTTGGCAAACCTGATCTATTTATCACTATGACTTGCAATCCTAAATGGAAAGAAATTACAAATAATCTTATGCCATGGCAAAAAGTAGAACATCATCCTGATTTAGTTGCAAGAGTCTTTAGACTCAAACTAAATAACTTGCTGGAGGATATCAAGAAGAAATCTCTATTTGGGACTGTTACAGCAATTATCCACGTTATAGAGTTTCAGAAGAGAGGTTTACCGCACGCCAATATTCTGATAATCCTTGATGATTATTCCAAAATTCGCACAGAAGATGACATCAATAAAATAGTAAAAGCTGAAATTCCAGACCGTCACATTTCTCCATGTCTCTTTCAAATTGTTATCAGAAATATGATCCATACACCATGTGGCAATACAAATCCAAACAGTCCATGTATGGTGAACGGCAAATGTTCTAAGGGCTTCCCCAAAGATTTCCAGGAGGTTACGCTTGGAAACGTCAACGGATATCCTAAGTATATGAGATGGCAGACAAATGAATTGCAAGTTGTACTGGGTCATCCAATTGACAATAGCTGGGTAGTACCATACAATCCTTATTTATGTTTACGATACAACTGCCATATCAATGTTGAAATCTGCGCTACAGTAAAAAGCGTTAAGTATTTATTCAAATACATTTACAAGGGCCATGATTGTGCTAATGTTTCAGTGTCTGAAACAAATGATCACGATGAGACTCGAATTTATGTAGATTCACGGTACGTCAGTGCTCCAGAGACCATTTGGAGAATATTTTGCTTTCCAATGCACGATCAAAGCCACACCATTTGTTGGTTGCCAGTTCATTTGGAGGACGAGCAAAATGTCTGTTTTCGACCAGGGAATGAAATCCAAGCGGCACAGAGAGCAGCTACAAGAGATACTAAACTTACCGCGTGGTTTAAGCTCAATCAAGAACATCAAGATGCTCACCAGTGGAAGTATTGGGAGATTCCTGTTCACTATGTTTGAGTTGACAGTGGTACATTCTGGAGAAGACGACAGCAACACGGTGATAGTCATAGGCAGAATGTACACTATGAGTATTAAATAAAACCTTTCCGGGTCCTTAAGATTACCTCTTCAACATCAAACCGCTGCTACGTCATTTAACGACCTTAAAACTGTTCAAGTTGTAAACGCCATCAAACTGTGCAAGACATTCCAGGAGGCAGTAAACGAAAAAGGATATTTATTGGATGATACAATTTGGCAAAAAACTCTACACGATGCAATATCATATTCAATGCCAGATAAAGTTCGCCAGCTGTTTGCTTATATCTGTGGTTTTTCCTCCCCATCAGATCCATTGAACCTCTGGAATACAAACAAGGAAGGAATGATAGAAGACATATGCCACACGCTGCATGGAAACGATGATTCTTGCGTCAACTGTGAAGCCTATGCACTTAAAGACATTCAGTCTGCTCTCATACTCCTTGGATATACGTTACAGCACTTCAATTTGCCAAAACCTTCATTACCTGATTTGCATTCAGGGCCAATAAATCTTCAGGAAGAGCAAGACATTGCACAAAAAATGATTGCCAGTTTAAATCCCTTACAATCTGCTGCTTTTAATAAAATTGTTCTTGCCACAGAAGACGACAGCCCAATACCCAAATGCTACTTTCTTGACGGCCCTGGGGGAAGCGGAAAAACGTACCTTTGAAACACTTACACATTTCTTTTCTGCAAAGAAACAGTTGATTGTCGCTTCAGCTACAACCGGGGTAGCGGCTAATCTGTTAATAAACGGTCGAACATGTCACTCTTTGTTCAAGCTTCCAGTTCCAATCACGGAAACGTCAGTTTCAACAATGAAAATGCACAGTGACAGTGCAAATGAGATTCGTCTCACAAAACTATTGATTTTAGACGAATGTATGATGGCGTCCAGTCATATACTCAATACCATTGATAGACTTCTCAGAGCGTTAATGGATAATGATATTCCATTTGGAGGAAAGGTACTTTTATTAGGAGGAGATTTTCAACAGTGCCTGCCTGTTGTTCCGCACGCCATGCGTTCAGCTATTATTCAGTCCAGTTTGAAATACGCAGAAAATTGGCATTACTTTCAGAAACTAACCTTACTACAGAACATGCGGTGTCCTGATCCAGCATATACCAATTGGTTGTTACAACTAGGAAATGGAAACCTTACCAATGGATTTCAGCTTCACCCAGATATTTTTCAAATTCCTCACGCCTTTCTCTGCGACGACTTGGTAACGGAGGTTTTTGGTGAATTGATATCATTAGACCAGATACCACATATGACGCACCGAGCTGTGTTATGTCCAAAGAATATTGACATAGATCACATAAATAACCAAGTCATTGCATTACTTCCTGGAGAAACACACATCTTTCTAAGTACCGACAGTATTGATTCTGACAACAAAACTGAGCATCTTCATTTCCCATTAGAATATTTAAACAGTATTAACCCGTCCGGATTACCACAACACAATCTTAACCTTAAAGTGGGAACAATAGTCATGCTGTTAAGAAACCTAAATACTAAACAAGGTTAATGCAACGGTACACGGTTAGTCGTGAACACCATTACAGAACATGTTATCGAGACACAGGTACTTACTGGATCCCATACTTCCAATACTGCTTTGATTCCCAGAATTGACCTTACAAGTTCTGACCTGGAATTACCCTTTAAACTTAAACGACGGCAGTTTCCCCATTAAGGCTGCATTTGCCATGACCATCAACAAATCCCAAGGACAAACCATGGACAAAGTAGGCATTTACCTTTCTGAGCCTGTATTTGCACATGGACAGCTTTATGTTGCCTTTTCAAGAGTTTGTCGTTTGTTTGACGTTAAAGTTAAGGTTGTACCTACTCCATACCAGGGACAACTACTTCAAGAACAGCAAGCCATCTTTACTCAAAATGTTGTTTATAAAGAAATATTTGATTAACTGTTTTTATTTTTTATTTTAGGAATGTTTACTTTCCAGAATACTTCATGTCAACCTTTCCACTCCGATATTGGTTTTACTTATAAGAGCAACAACTCAACGACATTTTCGACTAACATAATGTGACAATTACAATTCCATTTTGGTTTTAATAAATTGGTTAATGTTAGCACAAATGTCTACATTTAATTCAATAAAAACTTTACCAGGACGCTCCCACCCACCATCACTTTTCATACCAGACGCACAGAGACGCATGCGCACAGCCCCTCACTGCCCCAAACTCAAACCCAGCGACTTCCCAAACTCAGTGGATGGCACACGAACAACACAGCCTGGATAATAAACTTGCTGTGCTCCACTCTGCCGGCGCTCTGTGTCAGGAAAGGAAAAGGACTCGCGGCTCCACAAAACGAAACCGCTGTAGTACAAATGTGCTTATTTAATTAAATGACATTTCCCCGAACGCAACCACCCTCCATGATATTTCAGCCTTCCAAAGCTCGGAAGAAACAGAAACTGCTTGCCATTCTTAGATTTACGATTCTTTACAGAATCGCGGGCTTACTGGTGACAGAACAATCCTCACTATGGTAAAGAAAGTCCCACGAGATGGGCAAGACATGTCATACTTCGAACCTTTGGAAGCAAGTCCCATAATACACATGCAGAGCAGGTTAGAGATAATGGAAATAGGAAAATTCGAGAGTCTCAAAAAAATGAGAGTAAAGATCACATTAGCACAAACAAATGGAAAATATTACTTGGTGAAATAATGGAACAGCGAAAAGAGATCAAATAGTGTTTGAGGATGTCTGGGGAGAAGAGAAAGAAGGCAGTGACTTTTTAAAATGTTCAAAGCGCCGCATGAAATGCAGATCGCACGGCATGGGAGCAGCAGCAAGCCAGCAACTGACTGAGCAAAGAGGAGGTTAAAAAAAAAACTTGTTTCCCATTGTATCACCGTTTTAAGAGGGGTTTTGGAGGAGCGAACACGTCTCCTTGGGGTGCGTTCAGCCTCCCTCTTCACAATGGCGCACAGTTCTTTGTGGGGGTGGGCAGGGGGGTTTGTGAGGGAAGGGGGAAAGGGGTTGGCGAGCAGGGGGTGAAGGACTTTCCAATGGGAGAAAAATTGTATCAAAAGAATAATTCAAAAATCTATACTCTGGTTTTTCCTGATCAGATCTTAAATTTTTTGGCAGCTAACTTTATTACCACTGAACAGTTAACATAAGGCTGTAAATGTGAATGCTGTTAATTTAAGAATAGGGCTCAGTATTGGTCCTGATGTCCTGATTCGATTCAATATTGATTTTATCTTTATTTAATTAGCATGCATTGATATATTTGAAGTGAAGGCTTTTTTTAGAGATTACTTAACCATACAGTGGGTACGGAAAGTATTCAGACCCCCTTCAATTTTTCACTTTTTGTTATATTGCAGCCATTTGTTAAAATCATTTAAATTAATTTTTTTCCTCATTAATGTACACACAGCACCCCATATTGACAGACAAAAAAAAGAATTTTTGAAATTGTTGCAGATTTATTAAAAAAGAAAAACTGAAATATCACATGGTCCTAAGTATTCAAACCCTTTGCTCAGTATTTAGTAGAAGCACCCTTTTGAGCTAATACAGCCATGAGTCTTCTTGGAAAAGATGCAACAAGTTTTTCACACCTGGATTTGGGGATCCTCTGCCATTCCTCCTTGCTGATCCTCTCCAGTTCTGTCAGGTTGGATGGTAAACGTTGGTGGACAGCCATTTTTAGGTCTCTCCAGAGATGCTCAATTGGGTTTAAGTCCGGGCTCTGGCTGGGCCATTCAAGAACAGTCACAGAGTTGTTGTGAAGCCACTCCTTCGTTATTTTAGCTGTGTGCTTAGGGTCATTGTCTTGTTGGAAGGTAAACCTTCGGCCCAGTCTGAGGTCCTTAGCACTCTGGAGAAGGTTTTTGTCCAGGATATCCCTGTACTTGGCCGCATTCATCTTTCCCTCGATTGCAACCAGTCATCCTGTCCCTGCAGCTGAAAAACACCCCCACAGCATGATGCTGCCACCGCCATGCTTCACTGTGGGGACTCTATTGGACAAGTGATGAGCAGTGCCTGGTTGTCTCCACACATACCGCTTAGAATTAAGGCCAAAAAGTTCTATCTTGGTCTCATCAGACCAAAGAATCTTATTTCTCACCATCTCAGAGTCCTTCAGGTGTCTTTTAGCAAACTCCATACAGGCTGTCATGTGTCTTGCACTGAGGAGAGGCTTCCGACAGGCCACTCTGCCATAAAGCCCTGACTGGTGGAGGGCTGCAGTGATGGTTGACTTTCTACAACTTTCTCCCATTTCCTGATTGCATCTCTGGAGCTCAGCCAAAGTGATCTTTGGGTGGTTCTTTACCTTTCTCACCAAGGCTCTTCTCCCCCGGTAGCTCAGCTTGGCCGGACGGCCAGCTCTAGGAAGGGTTCTGGTCGTCCCAAACATCTTCCATTTAAGGATTATGGAGGCCACTGTGCTCTTGGGAACCTTAAGTGCAGCAAAACAATTTTTGTAACCTTGGCCAGATCTGTGCCTTGCCACAATTCTGTCTCTGAGCTCTTCATGCACTTCCTTTGACCTCATGATTCTCATTTGCTCTGACATGCATTGTGAGCTGTAAGGTCTTATATAGACAGGTGTGTGGCTTTCCTAATCAAGTCCAATCAGTATAATCAAACACAGCTGGACTCAAATGAAGGTGATCTCAAGGATGATCAGAAGAAATGGAAAGCACCTGAGTTAAATATGAGTGTCACAGCAAAGGGTCTGAATACTTAGGACCATGTGATATTTCAGTTTTTCTTTTTTAATAAATCTGCAACAATTTCAAAAATTCTTTTTTTGTCTGTCAATATGGGGTGCTGTGTGTACATTAATGAGGAAAAAAATTAATTTAAATGATTTTAGCAAATGGCTGCAATATAACAGAGTGAAAAATTGAAGGGGGTCTGAATACTTTCCGTACCCACTGTATGTTGAACAATTTAATGCAACAAATTTCAGTAACACTTTATTTAAAGGGTGACTACATAGTGTCTTCATAATATATTCATAAGCATTGTATGACATTTATGAAGAAATACTTGTATAGTAATGAATAGTTAATATTGGTATTTACCAAATGTGGAACAAATATCATTGCTCTTTTATTAAAAAAAAATCGCACCACTACACTTATAATATCAATACATTTAATTTATATTGTGCCTTTTCCATGCTATTCCGTCCTAGGTATGACATTAATCTGCATCCAGCCCTGCACTTAGGCCCTCCAACCTGCAGGGAAAAACCTGGGGGTTGGTGGCAGAATTCGCACTCCTGCCACGATTTAAAAAACCTCACACTGGTTCCATTCCACCTGAACTAGTGTGGTGCTGAGGTGTCAACCGTTGCATGGCTGCACTCTGGTCCTAATCTGGGATCCTGAGTTGCTTTATCATGTGATGGGTGTGGCAATGCGCTGTGTCAGCGTGTGCTCCTAACCCCCCCTCCTCCCCCCCCCAACCTCTCTCTCTCTCTCTCTCTCTCTCTCTCTCTCTCAAGGTA